>NC_051160.1:28855930-28958430 GCF_013339745.2 Dermacentor silvarum | reverse complement strand
ATACACATACCCAAGTGAACGAACAGGTCACCGCCAATCTCAAGGCAAGCTGGTATCTCAAAAACGACTACGGTGATTGTATGACAAACGTAAAACTAATTAAGTACTTGCATAAGGGCGGCGTCTCTGTTTATTTTGCGCTATATTCTCTTAAATCTGGATTACCAACTAGTCCGTTCGTATTTCCTGTGACTAAATATTGGACGCCAAAGCTACCTTTTACATACGAAGATGTCGCGCTCGAATCCAGACGTCCAGATTGATCCGTGCTTAAAAGGAAATTCGCTGTTTGCTGTTATATTCAAAGCGAGCGACTGCTTGTTTTAGTTCAGTAGCTATGTGTGGCGTTGCGCTGCTGGGCTCGAGGTCGCGGCTTCGATCCCTGCAGCGGCGGCAGCATTTCTATGGGGGCGAAATGCAAGAAACGCACGAGTAGTTAGATTTAGTTGTACGCGTTAAACAACGCCAAGTGGTGAAAACACTAGACAGGCGTCTCCCACAACGGCGTGCCCCATAATCAGATCGGTGTTTTTGGCACGTAAAGCCCCAGAATTTAATTTTAATTCTGCTGGATTTTCCGTCACAGAACATGGATAACTTGTGCTTGCAATACTGAATATATTTCCTGCACATACGCTATTCTAAAGCGAAGGTTGCGTGAACTTCTTCCCCCAATTTCCAGGTGCCGACTGCTGGCGCTATAGCTGTCTTGCCGAGTATACTATAACTGTCTATGTGCCGCCTCGGCATACGTCCGAGAGACAGAAGGAAGGGGAAAGGCAGGGAGTTTAACCAGATGGGAAGATCCGGTTTGCTACCCTACGATGGGGAGAGAGGGGAGGGGGAGGCAAAGTGACAGGAAAGTGTACAGATGGAGAAAGAAAGGAGCACATATACACAATAACATACAACTGAGCCTATATATAGATACTCATGACGCTGGGTGTGTGCCCTAACTGGGAACTTGGAAGATTGGGCATGGTGCCTTTGGGTATATAGATTTTCTCACAAAATTACCTAGTGGTAAATCTGGCGCCACCGTCTATGCGGGCTTCCTAACAGGCTCTGTGCCGTCATGGGAACGATGGTATATGGGTTTGCGAGGCTTGTGTTGGTTTGTGTGGAGCGAGACTTGGCCCAAAACGTGGATGTGGCCAGATATGGCTGCACAGATAAACTTTTCTTCGGATAAAATCTTGATAAAGGGTTTTCATTTGCCCGTATTACAACACTAAATAAAGTTTGCTTACCCGCGGAGGATAATAAAGCAATGAAAAGCCAGAACAGACGACAAACTGTGGCAAACCAAGCATAGACGTTGTCGTCCGTCCTCCAAATTTAGCGTCCAGCCGGTACTTTTTACGTTTCATATGCTTCCAAGTGCAAGTGCTCATGAGTGAACAAAAAAAAAAAAAGCTGTTTCGTAATATTAAAAAAAAAAACAGTTTTTATGTATACTTTTCTCGGACAAAATGAATCATTGTGACAGATGGAATGCTGCATGGTAGCGAGGCGCGCTTTCAAGGTGTACTGGCTCTCCGAGGACTACGCGAATCCGAAACCACCACATCCCCGCATTCCCATGCATACAACAGCGTGGATCGCAAGCGTCAGTTTTTTTCCCCAGGTAATATTGTAAGAAATTCTGTGCCACTTCGTATGTGTGAACCACATACACACACAGAAAGGGCCAATCTCACAGAAAGGGTACGCGCTCCTGAGTAGGTGCCAAGAGTAGGTACCAATAGAAGCAGCTGAGTTCGGAGAAAGAAGTTGGACTGGACTGGAAAAACTTTATTTAGTGAACGAAATAGGATCAAAGCGTGAATTGAGCGGCGAGCACTGAGCTACATAGAATTGGGGAAGGAGAAGTGAAGGCAATCCCGTAGAAAAAGAAAGAAAGCTTCGCTTCTCACCGATTCCCGAGCATGTGTGGGATTGGCCTAATTTTTTTATCCTTTCAATAATAACTAACTTAAAACTCCACTCTCAACAGTTATTGAAATCTGGCTTTTATTTAGGCCTATTAAGAATGGTGCACGACGGAACAGCAAGCCTGCTTCGTTTCGTAAGGATTAATCTACTGTATTTAACTTCCAGGTCCTGGGGCGATTTGTAAATTTATTTTGTAAACCCGAATGTGTTTTTACAGTTACTTTTTGTTGTTCACTTCGGGTTCAATAAAGGCGTTTAATAACATATTTCTCAAGAACTTGTATTCCAATCGGTTGAACACTTCTCCAATGAGAGGGCTTCTGCGTTTTACACTCACTTCAACTGGGGGAGCACGAACGACAGAATATTCTTAAACAGATTACTAGCTGTGGCGGCCACTGTTCCACACTAACCTGCACGAAACTACAGCTTCTTTACTCCTCAGTGTCAAACATTTAGCTCTTTCCTTCAAATGACCCATGCATATGTGTAAGTCCCACCGGACGACTTCACGTCTTTATGCGCACGCCGCTTCGTGCGCACGGGTTACAATAAGAGGAAGCAAGCAGCTCGACGCTTTATAGGAAACACTGCGAGTTTATCCAGCAGTGCACGTGGAGCACTCGATTATAGGCGGCCACGCACGCAGCATATAGAGAGAAAGTTGGGAGGAAAAGGAGCGCGAAAGCGCGCGTGGGGAAAATAGGATGTCGCACCGAAGATAGCCGGAGGGTGGGTGGAACCGTTCCCGATATCTCGTACATTAATCAGGATTAATTTCACCCCCATATAGGCTGCGCGAGAATTCGTGAGGCCTCCTATCTTTAGGGATAACGGGGCGTGACGCGAAGAGGGACGAAGCGACACGTGGCTTGCTTCGGGAAGCCGGGGGAGCAAGTATAGGGAAAGCAGGGATGAGCGAGCAGTGAGCGTCTGCAAGTGTCTCAGTTCTCGGCTCAGGTTTTTTGAAACGCGAAAAGCCGCAGAAAGCGAACGGCCGCATGACTGCTCCGAAAGGGATAAGAGTTGTCGACAATCGTTGGGGCGCGATCGATTCTCCTTGTTCTTCATCTATTCCTGCGTTGAACCATGCGCGACTAGCGTTTTTTTATTTATGTTTTTGTCCTAGATAACTGCCGTCTTCCCGTTTGTTTCACCGATGTTTTTTCCCCCCTTTTTTTGCGACATGTTATAGTTCCTACAACGCGTTTGTCGATCGATTAAACTCACTATCTCCCCTCGCAAACTACTCAATTATGTGCTATTTTGTTTTTGTCGTTGTTGTTTGCCGGGGGATAATTAACGGAGAAATGTGGACGAACTTTAGACTGGCTGCGTCGAACACTCATTCATTCCCGCTAAGCCGCAGTGTGAGCAAACTAAGTTTGAGATTAAAAGTTAGTTTCCCACAACCCATGTTAATTACGCTTTATGGATGTAAAGGGAAGTCTAGTTTTTTTATTGCGATAGCAATTATATGGACACTTCAACCGGATTTCTGCCGTCGGCGTCGCCGTCGCCGTCGCCGTGAGGTTCCGTATAGATAAAATCTTCACCGCGCGCCGTATGCCCGAGCGCAAGCGTGCTGCGACGCACGCTATCACGGAGAGCGAACGCACTCAATCCCCCACGCGCAAGCAACGAAGCGGGAAGCCAGCGCCGGAGGGAGCCGGGGGGGGGGGGGGGGGGGGGGCACGTATACTGTGCCAACAACCGCGCTCGTCGCTCGACCGCACGGTCTCTTATCTCTCCCGCGCGCAAGCAAGGAAGCGGGAAGCCAGCGCCGGAGGAAGCGGGGGGGGGGGGGGGGGGGGCGCACTTTTCTTCTGCCAACAACCGCGCTCGTCGCTCGCCGCACCGTCTCTTATCTCCACACGGCTCTGACCTTTATGAGCCGTGCATTCGCGGCTCAGTTCCTGTTGAAGCGATAGACCGCACGTACCTTCGCCCGCAGCGGCGTATGCTTGCTGCCAGCGTTTTGACAGTCGTTGTCTGCAGTCATTCAGTGTGATCTCTTCGTGTTTGTTTGTGCGCGCTCACACCACGCTTGTTCATTCAGTTAGTAATAGTCGGGTCACATTTTCCAATGCACGCTACACATGTAATGCTGCCCGGATCGGCAGTGCAGCGCTACAGGTGTGTCCCTACGCACGCGCGCTGCCCACGGGAAGCGCTTCTCATCAACACCACCGTTTCACACGCGCCTTCTCGTGGTCATCGAGTCTCTCTTCATGTCGGTCTACTTACGCCGCAGCACACCTGCTTACTTAATCAGCTCATGTTTACTACAATTCATATTGTTACCAAAGCCGCTCACCGTCGTATGACATTGCTGTGTTGCTATCGCATTCATTGCTTCGCCCTTAGGGCGAAACTCTGACATTTTTTTTTTTTCCTGAGATAATAAAAAAATTCAGAGGCTATTTAGCAATAAATGTGAGACAAATGAGTTAGCATTTCCTCGCGCCGCTTTGAGGTGCCAGATCCATGATTTAAACCGCATTCACCCCATCGGAAAGTGTTTTTCAGGAGCTGCTTGGACACACGCTTCGACATACGCTAAGCCGCCGGGACCGCGTGGCCCCCGCTATGCTGCGCCCTCTGTCCCAGAGAGTCCGCAACATTAGCAAGTCCTCTCTCCCGCTCGGAGGCCAGTTAATACACCTTTCATATTCTTCCACCGTGCATGCACTTCATCCCACAACTAACTTGCAGCGCTACCGAACGTGCGAGGCGTACACAGGCCAAAGCCTTGAGCAGCAGAATATTGTTCCAGGCGAAACTTTCTCATTATTAACGAGATAATAGTATTTTAGCTTTGCTTTTTGCACGATGCGTTACAGCGACACGTGATACGCTGGGCCCGTCGCACGGCGTATACTGCGAATTATTGTGGCGGTTACCGGCCGGTAACCGTAATAACAACCCTAACCGCGATGACGTATAGCATCATGGCAGCGTCCATATGTATACAGCCCAGACCGTCCGCTTCAATCCGAATTCAAGCTTGTTACGGGCTCTCCACCCGGAAAGCAAGAAATAAGTGGTAAAATATGTCATCGCTATAAGTCGCCTATCACACTGAGGGCAAATCATTAGGTATCTTTTCTCGTTATTATTTAGATCGGTTGTTTGTTTCGATGCCGCTAGGACTACAGAAAGCGGTACCGATCCGTAAAAGCGGTTTGATGCCAACTTTGCAGATGGCAACCCAACATTAGCGCTGGTGTTGCGTGGACCATGCGGAACGCTCCAAATGACTAATTGTTCACTGCGTCAATAATTTGCTACTCCATTCTAGTACGGTACGGGATGACCTCTGAAAGGGTGTCGGGTCAATCTCCGAAGCGCTACGTATCAAAGAACCGGCATTTTCCGAAAGAAGCAAATTTACTATCGCATAAATGTGTTTGTTGTGGTCAAAAAAGAACTCGGTAAAACCGGCAGTGTGAACGCTGTCATAAAGAGACCCGCGTTTCTCACAAACGCCCGTGAACGCTCCCTGCGCCAGTTGGTTTCTGAACATCAAAGAAACGGCGTGGTGGCGGCCCCGGAGAGGATTTCCGAGGGTTTTCCCGTGGCAGCATAGGTCGCGGACGGAAGAGAGTTTGACGATTTCGACTTGAACGTGCTGTAACAAGTAGTGCATGACTAATTTCATGTGAAACCAAAACACCACGGTGCTAAAGCTTGCCTCTCACTTGAAACGGGAGGATGAAACGCTGCCATCACGTTAACCAGTGACAATGCATTGCATGCTCAGGAAGATAGGTTTTTCGCTTTAGATAACGTTCTCTCAACGCCCTCCTTATTGAGGCTACTCCCATAGTTAAATGCCTGTGCAAGTACTTGTGGTAAATTAGAGATTTGCGAAGCGAAGGTACGTCTGTTTTCTGCAATGATGAAACCTGGGTTAACATATACGGCACACGACTGATAAGGAGTGGGTTGACCAGCATGAGCAAACTGATGAACAAGCAAAGAGGGCCCGATGTTTGGTTGGCCGGCAGAACTCGAGGGGTAAAGGGGCCCGATTGATAGTGACGCGCACTGCGGGAACCAGTATGGCTTTGCACACGGTGCCGGGCAAATATTTCAAGCGAAAGAAGGCACAGGAGACTTCCACGAAGAGAAGGACTGGCCCCACTATGAAAAGTGGATCCGAGAAGCATTACTACCCCGCCTTCCCCCGGACAGTGTGATAGTCCTAAACAATGGGCCATACCAGTCGGTGAGGCAAGAAAAATATCCTCGCATGTGTAGCCTTAAAAAATAAATGCAAGCATGGGTTTCACAAAATGGCGTTACCTGGAATCACGATATGGTAAAGGTACAGTCGGTGAAACTTGTTATTATGATAGCAATTATATGGACACTCCAGGCGCATTTATGTTGTCGTCGTGATGTTCCGTATGAAGTCCAAAGGCGATAACACCGTCGTCGCGCACCGTATGATGTATGTGTAAGTGAAAGCGTGCAAGGGAAGCGGACGATCGTGGCCCAATCCAGCACCTCCTAGACAGCTTGCCCAGTCCCGAGGGCGCAAGGAAGGAAAGTAGGGAAGAAGCCCGCCGTCTTCCTGCCGCATGAGACACGGGGGGATGGGAGGGAGAGAGGAGCGGCCTTGTGCTCCGGGCGCGCGGGCCGTATCTTGAAAGCGATCTGCGTTGGGGGCAGAGGCTAAGTGCGCGGACGGCGCATACCTTAGTGCGCGCTGTGTTCTCGCCGCTCAGTTTGCGTTGAAGCGATTGACAGCACGAAGGTCACTTCGCTCGCTTCTGCCACCGCGCTTCCTCACGCCAGCACTTTTTGCCCGCGGTCATCGCATCTGATGTGTTCAAGTTTGCCTGTGCGCGCTGACACCATGCTTGTTAATTTAGTTAACAAGCGGATGTTTACGTGTTTATACGGACGATAAAACTACTATCCTTATTTTTAAGGGCTGTTTACTCATTTGCTATCACAATCGATGATTCGCCTTTCGGGCGACACCACGACTCTTTTTTTTTTTTTTAAGACTGTGGAAGTTGATGGCAACACATACCGTGTCTACTGTATTTCTCCCGCTATTGGACACTTCGTTTAAGGCTACCGTCAAATCACTGCCAGTTCAACCCCACAAAGTTTTTTTTTTATTATATGGTATTTAGGAGATGTTGGCGCCTTTAATTGGCGCCGGCTACTCCTTTTCACATAGAGGTATGAAAGAAAAAAAGAAAAAAAAGAATGAACCTACACGCATTAAAATTAAATGTCAACTCCAAATCACAATAACACAAGTCCAGTCACATAAGTGCACTAATACCACACTAATACTGAAAGTCAACTCAGAAACACAGCAACTTAAAGTTGGTGTGGATAGACATGAAGCATTTGTGGCTTCAGCGAACCGCGTATTCAAAATGCAAGAGTTGAACGAACATTTTGCAGATGACACAACACAATGTGTTGTGTCACAACACAAAAACCACGCAAAACATCTGATTGAGGAAAGAGAAGATGAGAGAAATGGACCACCTCATTGACGATATTGTTGACAAGAAACAACCAGTCGTTGTCAATCTAAGAGAGGACACAGCAATCTCTGACGAGGAGGCCAGCATGGACGATGAAAACTATTGGTGCCAGTCACTTCTCTAAATTAGGCACCTCTCCTGGACCATTCTGTTGTTTGCCAGACACGCATTAAACTTTAGAACATGACTCTACTTTGAAAAGCGTATTTTGTTAATTCATTTAATGTTCTTAAACTCAATGCACACCTAGTGCGTGAATGCATTGTGACTGCCACAAACTGTAACGGGCAAGCGAAAATCGAGCGCTAGGGCTTCCGCATCAAGCGAGTTTCGGCAGCACAATAATGGGTGCTTAGTGAGTTTAGTTGGAGAATGTAACGATGGCGTGGTTCTCGACTGCTGTAATATACATAACGTTACTGTATAGCCACACTTCGTCTTGCTCGGGGGGGAAGGTATTAGCGTTATCGTTTGCCTACACTTTCAGGCATAATCAACAAACTACATCAACTGCCAATAGCAAGTACCGACAAGGGGTGCGAGCAGACGCCAAAGAGACGCCTTGCAGACGACGCGGTGCGGATGAACATATCGTCAGTGGCTTTGGCTTTTCCTATTGGCTAACCAGCCCTGTAGCTTCCAAAGTGCTGCAAGTAACTTAACGACACTCTGAAAGAGAGATAAGAGAACCAGAGAGAGACTGCTAAGGCTTCGACGTAACCTTATATAACCGTCGTTGTTGACCAACATCCTTTCGGTACCTTCGACAGGAGTATCGTTTAAGATGAACGAGAAACGTCGCGAAGTACAAGCAGTGATGAATTCTTTCCTATTTGGCGCGGGCCTTTTAATGCAATTGTCATTTTTTATCCTACTTACCCGACGCAGTGGCCTACTGGCTGTGGCGTTCCTGACCTGAGCTTGAAGTGGCGGGATCAAATCCCGGCCGCGAGAGCCACGTTCAGATGGGGGCGGAATGTAAAAAAAAATGTGGTTGATCCCTCTTATATAGGAATCGGTATAGAACACGAAAGTGAAACGTGTCTTCACAGAAGTAGTGTAATGTTTATTGCACATTGATATATAATGTCTATTGGTGTTTTGTGGCTAAAGCGCCCTTAGGCGTTGATGCACCCACGCTGACGCCTGGTGGCACGTCTCCTCCATCACGACTACCAACGTCGATGACCATGAGCAACCGTCGTGCATATGGAAGCTGCACTACGCTGCACACGCTAGCACAACGCGAAAGACGAAGCACGTAACTGACACACTAATACAACGCGCAAGACAAAGCACGTAACTGAATCGTCACCGAGTCAAATCAGCGCGTACAGCGCGTCGTAATTGCAGCCTCCGCGATCAACTTCAGAAACATTTTCAGAGCTAATTGCGGAGGCCACGCTCCGCTGTGCTGAGTACGGTGAACGCCACCTAGGTGGCGTTGGTAGTGCTTCTTGATGCCAGCGTCCCTTCGAATGCTGGCATCGAGGCGTCGTAGTACTGAGACCACCGAAGCGTTCACTGTCGGTGCGCGTTAAGGCCGGAATACATGGAGCGAATAACCGGCGTCCGAGCGAAGAACTTCGTCGGGCGGCGAACGTCCGACGGCCGGCGTCAAGAAATTTGCCGTCCGCAGCCGATCTGCCTGTCCAAACATTTTCGTCGGGCGAACGCCGCCGCCGGAAGGAGGCACTAGTTCCGGTCGCAATGCATGCTGGTGTTTCGCGCGCGCGCGCCTTTTCGCGTCGTCTGCAATCGCGTTGGTGTTGCCGTGTCTGCATGTCTCTGCACCGATTGAGTAGTTCCTAGTATGATCTCTCAGGAATCGCGTTGTATTTGTACATCCCATATCCGCTGATCTGCGAGGAAACAGACAAGCAGTGCAAGCTCTCTACAACAACCTTCAACAGAAATCTTCTGATCTCAGAGGCCACATGCTGTCGTCATGCCTATCTCCCGACTTCCCCGATAGATGGCGTTGGCATCGGATATTTCTTTCGCTAGGCTTAGACGCGTTCGAAACGAGAAGCGATCTCGAAAACTACTCAAGGTTATCCATAATACTCTGTCGTCGAAGCGGCCTGAGACTAAGCGAAAGCCGTTTACGCAGTCATTTGCTTCCAACTAAGTGAATTCTACAAGGACAACGCCAAATTCAGTTCGAAGCGGGCGGCCGGGACCGCCGCCAACACGGCGGCCAACGCGCGGCGGCGTTCGCCGCATGTATTGCAACACAGCAAACATCCTGCGTCGTGTCGCCGCGTCGTTACTTGACGCGTGAAGTTCGTCGAGAAAGTTCGCTCCATGTATCCCGGGCTTTAGTGTCATAATGCAGTACTTCTCTTTTCTGCTCGTAGGCGGCGGCACCGCCCCGAGCAAGAGCGCGGGTACACGGAGGAGTGTTAGATATATAAGGCGCGTCTGTGTAGCTCTCTGCGAATGCGTTTGTGGCGCAATGGGTTAAACGCTCGGCGATCTATCGTCGCGGACCGAGAGGTCGTGGGTTCGATTCCCAAATTTTGCATGTTTGTGGAACTTTTTCTTCTGGTTTCTTTCTTTGTATTATGTTCTATGACGTATTTCCGTGACGGAAATACGTCATAGAACATAACGGAAATACGTCAGTGAAGTCTTGGTGGACCCCGGAATAAAACACTTTCGTGTTAAAATGTCGCAGTTTCACCCGAAAGACGAAGCATCAATTGCGATAGCAAATTAGTAGAGAGCTAATATACGGAGTAAGGATAGTAGTTTTATCAGCTGTATAAACTTGGACATGCAGCAGCACCACCAACGCGCAGAACTGTTGTCGACGCCGTCGGCGTTTTGCCCACGTTCGCGCCGTACGCGTGCGGCGTTTTTATATAGATACGCATTTGGTGCCGCAGCTAAACGCCGCCTCCCCTCTCTACCTCCCGTACCCCACAGCCTTTCGCGCGACGGAAAAAGTCGAGTTTGCTCTCTATATATGGAAAGGAGGAAAGAGACGCTTAATTCTGCAGCCCTTCATTGAGCGCGGCGCAGAACGCGCGTTTGCTCTCCGACGTGCGCTCGCTCCCCGTGAAAGCGCGCGTCCCTCGCGCCCTTTCACTCGCACATACAGCGTCCGGAGCGCGGCGACGATTTCATCGCCGTTGACGTCATGCGGAACCTCACGGCGACGGCGACGCCGATGGCAGAAATCCGCTTTGGAGTGTCCATATAATTGCTATCGCAATAAAAAAAATTTGCTGCGGCTTAGCTCAGCTAACCCTGGATATGCAAAGCGAAAGCTTTGTTTAGCCTGGTTAAGTCTTGGTTTCACTTGGTTAGCCTTTGATTTAGCTGTAATTATTCTACTTAGGTATACACTCATCCATCATCGATATAAGCCAGGTATAAATTATAAGCCGACAAGTCCGAGCGTATTGCGAGCCAAACGGCTCGCAAAACGCTTGGACTTGTCGCGGCGGAACGATATCGCAGCGTTGTAAACTACGTCCTTTAAGGCATCTAAAGTGAAAAATCGGATATATTACTTGCAGCTTCAGTGAATGTTTTCAAACGTTTACGAGGGTAAAGTCCTACTCACATAATAATGACATATTCCATAGCTGTGCATAATAAATCAATTTTGCCCACTTTAGATGCATAACTATTAGGTGCAGTTTAGCGAATTGCGATGTCACTAGTGATTGTTCAGTTAGTTACAGACAGTAGAACTTAACTTTCTATCTTAAATACAACAAATTTCATTCAAATCGGTCCAGAGGTTGCCTCGCAAAAGCAATTCTGCGTTTTACGTGCATTCGATGAGGCGGCATCGGAGTCAGCACCGAGCTAAAGCTTCCTCTTAAGGGCCTGCACTTAGTAGGCTCCCTCAGCGCCCTTTCCTCGCTCGATAGCCTGGGCTTTTCAGCTTGCCTCCTAAGGGCTTTAATTGATAGCCTGTCACTGGGAGAGCCTTATTAGCGGGGATTAGGAGTCGCGCAGATCCGCCGAAGCGACTTCCTGCAGCCCCCAACTATAGGCCTATCCTCGACATTGAAAGAAAGCAATACCGTAACACTAGAAAGCGAAGGGGACTGCGCGAAAACTGCCCTGACTATAACAAATAAATGTTTCACTTCCGGAAGTAGCTTTCAGTGTGAAATGTGGAAACACGACGGAGGAAGTAATATGGGTCAGCGTGATAGGTAATCTATTTGCTTACGGCCTTATCTAGTCTCTCTCTCTCTGTCTCTCTCTCTTCCGGCAAATGTGCCTTCTTTATGTTTCCTCATGCTTTCGTATGCCACTTCGTTTGCGCTGTGCACCCGCTGTTCCTTCACTTGCTAACATACGCAGCATGCCACGTACCCAGCATGTCCGGAAAATGTGGACATTGCCCCTTCGGCTAATTGCTGAGCTTTACCGCAATGCCCCGGCCTAACCGAATGATCAGCATTTTCAAAAGTGTTATCTTTCAGAAGGCCGCCCGAATTTCAGCAGCTTTCAATTAGAAACGTCGAGAGTGCATTCGGTCTTTTATTAACACGCGTATTTACGTCACTTAGTCGTAACGTCTTCGCTGCGTAATAGCTGAATTATAGCGAGGATTAAAACAGTGCTAAAACACAGCAGGAAAGTCTTCCCACAGCAGGAATGTCTTTATGTGTTTTTCTGAGAACAGAGAACGAAATGCAATACCTTAGCGGAGAAAATGCGGTTTTCTTTCCAAGCTTTGCGTCCTAATCGTAGTACCATGCGATGTAGCAATTTAACTTAACGGTGTATAGTGCTATCTCATAGATAGTCATGAGATGTAACGTCTGCAACATTCTAAAGCAAATGTTTTCTACTGAATCCTTCCGGACCTCGCTGTACGTGACAATTAGCTCTTGACGAAACCTTCGCTTCACCGATTGGAACATATGTGCTTTGAATTTCCACAATTTGGCAAAATATTTTATACAGAGAAGCTCATTCGTCCTCTCTAGCTACGCCGTCTAAGGCAATTTCGACGCTGCATACTTACAAGGCCAAACCATTCGGCAGCGTTGAATGGGGCGGTTGGAATTGTTTCCGCTAGATCGTTTAGTTTCGCTTACAACACCGCCCTATCCTCGCCGTCGACATCGATGCCTCCTATCATGTGCGCTCCGTGGGATGTTCCACGGAAGTCATTAGGTCAAACGGGTGTGGCTGCTGTACAGCGTCGAACTAAACGTCAACGAGGAAACTCATCAACGTACCTTCCCTCGTGCAATCACAGCCTGCTCCTGCAAGTTACGCTGCGCTGTTGTATATCCTTGCGCCAACTTCGCAGCCGCAAACGTTATGTGTGCGGCGTTGTCGAATGCTTCGTTTTGTCACTGTTTTTCCTTTCTTCTGTTCGTTTAATTACGCCAGCGGCTGTCGTTCTGATGCTGTGGTTCAAAGTTCCGTCTGCCTATCATCAACGCGCCCCAACCGTTTGAGGTCGCAAGGGCATGAGCTATAGGCGTGATTTCCTTTTTGTTCCCACGTTCTTTGTTCTTGTTCAGCCTCGTTTCCAGTGGCATCACTTATTTATTTTACTCTTCTAGCTGTATTTTCCGTTTTATTTCGTTCAACGTTCCCTCAACGAACATCCGCTGGAGTAAGCAGCACAAGCATTCCGAAGAATCTGTAGACCTAAGCGAGTCCTCTGGCTTTGAACTCTGGACAACAGCAGGCTCTCGCAGAGGTCACTGGCGTCGTCTCAAAGACAACTTCTTCACAGATTAACAATCGTTGTCGGACAAGGGATGTCAGTTGAGCCAACGTTTCGACAAGCCGACTTCTTATTGTCACGGCCCTGACGAAGACAGCACCCCTTGCGGAAACGTTGCCTTCAGGGAAATTCCTTGTCATCGTCATCGGCGTCGTCGTTGTTGACGTCGTCGTTGTTGTTGGTGTTGTGAATTGTTGTTCGACCGCTGGCGATCCCTTCAAGTCTCAATCTTCCTGTGATGCTTAGTCTCGTCTGGTTTTTCTCTGTGAGACATTAAAGGGCCCCTAAACCACACCCGAGCTCGGAAATTAGTTGCATAGTGGCTGATGTGTATTATAGTCTACCAAGAACATATAGCTGCAAGAAGTTTTTTTTTTAATGATGCAGTAATAGCGAAGTAATAGCTGTGAACGAGTACGCGCCCGCTGCTGTTTGTCGCTCTCCTTCGCTGCCCTCCCAACTCACGCTCTTTCCCCCTCTCCACATACGCACACCAACTCTGTGCAGTACAGCGAAAGCTACGAGCCACGTCAGCTCACAAGAAGAAGGTATCCCCCATAGTCCTGCCCCTAATCGACCCCACGCGTGAAGCTGAGTGATTGGAAGCTTCATCGCAGTTTCAGTAGCACACAATGGGCAAGCCCTCCCTCCATTCTCGGAAGGCACACTTCGGCTATCGTCACGCTGGCGCTGCTGTTTCTCGGAGACCGACCAATCGAGAGCATTTACCCCTGGTGACGTCATCTGGAGCACCCTGTTGACATGAAGACGCACGAAGGAGGCGCCGGAAAGGCCAGAAAAGGAGCGCGAGATTTTTATTTGTGTCGTTACCGAGGTGCGTAGCGCTTCGGCATTCGGCAGAGATGATGGCCACTGCGTTGTCTACGGGATCAGCTCGTTTCTTTGAAATGTGCAAAACAATTGAAATGTTGTTTCGGGGTCCCTTTAAAGAAGGAAAAACACCGAACGATAGTGTCGTACGGGGTAAGCCGGTGTGGCTTTCAATGCAGATTGCCGCAGGCGCGTGTGTTCGATCCCCACCAGAAGTGATAAGGGCAAAAAGAAAAAAATTTTCTTGCTTTACCATGCTGCGAGGTTTAAGTTCAATATGCGGAGGGCTGCCTGACGACAGCGTAATGACGACGACGACTCCGTATCACTGCCGAAGCTTTTCCCTCTTCATTACTTAGGAGCTTAGTTTTATGTAACTGTTACGGTTTTCCATTCAACACATTCAACACGTACATCTGCCACTTTAATCTAGCGTCATCCAACAGGCCTAGCCTCCAACTTTTCATTTAAATTGGCTTGCAATTCCATTGCAACTCCATTTATTTTTTTAATTGGATTTATGCCCGTCATATCTATAGGTGGTGCGGGTTTACCCCACATTTCTTTTTGGTTTCTTTTAACAAATAGGAGGGGGGGGGGGGGGGGGAAGCAAAAAACAATAAAAAAACACGGTGACGGTATACAGCAGTAAAATTTTACTGACCGCTCTCAAGCAACTTTTCCTTTATTCATTCCTTCATTTATTATCCGTGCGAAACAGAGAGAAATGGTGTAGACGAGGCATTTTCTACCCCAATCTCTCCATAGCAACCGACTTAGAACCAAGCAGACAGAACAAGGTCAGCGCGGAAAACAAGCCGGAGAAAGCTCGTCAGACCGTAAGCGAACCTTGGTTAAAACAATAATCAACAATAATAACGTAACGGGAGCAAGCGGAGTATAAGGGGGCTGGGAAGGCTGAAAAGCATGGCGCGTCACAAGAAAACATAATCATGAACTTGGGGAGTGTAGTTGCTAAATTGCGAGGTTTGTATAGTGGAAGTGAACTACCAAAATATTAAGAAAGAAAGAAAGAAAGAAAGAAAGAAAGAAAGAAAGAAAGAAAGAAAGAAAGAAAGAAAGAAAGAAAGAAAGAAAGAAAGAAAGAAAGAAAGAAAGAAAGAAAGAAAGAAAGAAAGATACGCAGGATTGTTTGCGTTGCGTCACACGCAAGGCAAAATGGTGGGGCTTGTAGAGTGGAGGTGAACTACAAAAATATCAAGAAAGAAAGAAAGAAAGAAAGAGAGAAAGAAACGCAGGATTGTTTGCGTTGCGTCACACGCAAGGCAAACTGGTGCGTTTCGCGGTAACTGAGCGTAACTTACGGTGTTTAACTGAGCGCAGAAGCTCAAAAGGCAAATAAGTACAGTGCAGAGACGAGAACAAATGCTTAAGAGATAAGAGTTTGGTGAGGAAAAGGAAGCAGAGTCATCAGCATACGAGTTTCCGGTTTTGCTACCCTACACGAGTGGAGGGAAGAAAGAAGTTAGAAAGAAGGCACGATAACAAGTTAGAAAGCTGGAAGAAAAAAAAAACATAAGTCACGAAGAGTTACGTTCATATTGCAGGCGTTCACGAAGACTGCATGGCGGATAGCACGAAGAGCAGTAACGCTGGTACGGGATGACGATGAGTCTGCAAAAACTTGAACTTTCAATGAAACCATACGTATAGTGCTCGTGAAAGTAAAGAACAAAGGGTAAAGAAGAAAAAAAATCAAGAAAAGCCGTAAAGGTGTGTTGTGTCCTTGGGCATAACTTCTTTCCTCTTGCATGTATGACCGCACCGGCAACGGGGAAACGAGGCCTGTGTGGCCCTATTTGTGGTCATGCACACTTTATATATATTGCTTCTTTGTCCTTTTCGCACTTGCGTTTCGGCTTGTTCGGCGAATTTATGGCTCCCCGTGGTGGTCAGCCTGATTGCGTTAGCGTACTCTCTCTTTCGCTTCGGTTCGTCTCGCTTATCATTTTCTGGTGGTTTTCTTTCACTGCCGCTTCCGTGGTTACCCTGGTTATTTAGCTATTATTTACCTGACTAGTCTCACGTGTGCTGTACCTCGTTTGCCGCGTGTGGCACTGTTTTTTTTTTTTCTTAGTCAAGTAGCTGGAGGAGTTTATTGGGCACGCATTCTGCCGGAAAGTTCATTCAGAAGCGTTCTTTTTTGGTGGTACAAATGGCTGCTTGGGTGGGGAATGGGTGCGGTCGTAAAATAACCCATAAACTGTAAGAATATTTAAAACAAAAGTATATATGCATTATAACATTGAAATCATAACTGCAAATTTTGTCGAGCTAGAGAAAGAAAAATGTTGTTTAGTTAGGTAAGTTGTGTGCTTCTCTTTGTTATGTACGCGTCTGTGTTTCTGAATGGCAAAGTAGTATTTTTGTGGAGTTCTAAATGCATGGACAAACTTTAGCACTCTGACTCCGCATGTCTAAGTAGGTCAGATTTATTTAAAGTAAAGTGTGTATGTAGCTTCACGGAACTTTAGGGTTCGCACCTGTCTGGCCTAAGGATTATGCTAATTATTTCGTTCAAGTCCGTCCAACATTTTGCTGTTTGAGTGTATTTTGATTCGGATAATCCTGATAAATCACGTTTTCCTTTATTTGTGTGTCATCAGGTTAAGTTATTGTCATGAGCCAATAAAGGAAGAAAAAAAAGAAGAAAAAGCAGAAGATAAGAAGAGAACAAGAAGACACGTGGAGTGGGTGGCAGAAATAAAGAAAGAAGAAGTTAGAAAATAAGAGCCGTCTGAATAAAAGGAATGCAACATGAAAGCAGAAGAAGAGGCGCAAAAGTGCACGCGCAGCTACGTGGCCAATGGGATAAGGGACACGTAGCCGAAGAGAGCAGCCCAGCTACGCTCTGGGACGAAAGCAGGGAGAAGGAGCTGGAGGCCGCACAGGACGGGTGGATCACGAAGATGGCGGCAACCCAATGGAAGCTGTTCTTCAGCTGCCGCGGCCACGACCCGCGAGCTGAGTGGACGACGTCCCACTGGAAGCCGCAGCTACAGGCTGACGGCGCCGCTTCCCGGATTCCATGCGGCTACACGATCCGCAGGCTAACGGAGTTGACCGGGCGATCCAGGCGCCTCGGTCACCCCACCGTCCTGACCTCCTGACCAGCTCAGCAGTGGACCGAACGTCGGACACAGCGACGTCGAGTCTACGACCCATCGGCGGGCCCAACGACGTGTCGTCGAAAGCCGCGCGACGACGAGGTTGACGTGGCCACGTCGAGGGACGCCACGTAAATATTTTGGACTTATCAATTCATGGTAGCTGTGGACTTTGGGGAACTTATAGAATTAACTCGTGCTGTAAATTGTTTGTTTTGTGCTGTTGTCTTTGCCGTTTGTTTTTACTATTATAAATGTTTGTCTTAAACGAGCGACTTGTCCCTGTCTGTCTTTAGTCCACCGAAATCCGTGACAGTTACCCTGTGATTATGTAATAAGTTTCGGGAAGTTGCGCAAGACAGCCATAGTATTTACCTGTTTCCATTCCTCACTAGGACATCACTGTCCACGCCTAGCTGCGCCTAGCGTGTCGGCACAGTAGCGCTTCAGATTACCTTTAAATTTGACGTTTTCTGACACCACTCTTTTTTTAATTGAGCGCTTGCGTAAATTAATGTTTAAGCCGCATGCTACCGAAGTATGGTTGTGTGAAAGATAGATTATCCGGTTTTACGTGCCAAAACGATGATCTGATTATGAGGCACGCCGTAGTGGGGGACTCCGGAAATTTAGACCACCTGGGGTTCTTTAACGTGCACCTAAATCTAAGTACACGGGTGTTTTCGCATTTCGCCCCCATCGACATGCGGCCGCCGTGGCCGGGATTCGATCCCGCGACCTCGTGCTCAGCAGCCCAGCACCATGGCCACTGAGCAACCTCGATGGGTAGGTTGTGTGAAAGACTTCTTGCTTTTTACGCTCGATCAGTCGCTTTGAAGGCTCCGGCTGGTGATATCTGCAACTAACGTCACGAGTAAAACAACGCAATCTGCAATTGCAACGCAATTTGGGCGATTTTTTTTTTTTTTTGCCAGCGACGCTGTTAGCCTCTAGTTAGTCAGGATGTTTCGTAGCGTGTTAACTAAAAAAATAAAAACGGCAGCTGGAAAACGGGTTTGTGTTGTTTGAGTTTACGCGTGTATACCAGAATTATGTCTTCTAGTATATTCGATATACGATGCGATAAGCTGTTATGCATGTAGGTTGCGTGTGTGTCGTACCTTATGAATTTTCTCACGCGTTTTATACTTTTACACATTAATTTAGTTCAATAAGGCACTTGCGCTTGGCGGACGGCCTAGAAGAACGAGGATGTATGCTGTACGTGCGGACACGTGCGCACGCGCCTGACGAACATCGCTTGTGGTGTTCGTGCTTGGGTGACGTCGCCCAACGTCAGTTGGGGTTGTGGTACTTGTCTAACGTCCGCCCCAGCTTCGCTCTACATCCGCTGTCACAGGGTGGAATAGAGGCGGGTTTCTTACAGCGAAGCTCTTTATGGCTAACGTTCCACGCATTCTTGCTCTGCGTGCGTGTGCAAAAGCTCAGGTCGCGAATTTGATGCGAAATCGTTTGATTCTATGCAAAACCTTATACGTTTCATCGCTTGGATATGCATTTTGAGCGGATTAGTTATCAATAGGCCCAACTTTAAAGCTCAGTAGACTCTCAAGTAGAGAAAGGTTTCTCAAAGATTTGCCGCTGTGCGACCCGCGTCGGCCATGTCTGCGTTGGCAACGCCTTCTCTTTGTCGCCGTTCCGAGCACTTGCGTATCTAGTTTCGTTTCCTTCCGCTCTCCCGTGGTGACGCCGCCTTCGAAACGTCACGCGTGCCTAGTTTCCTCCTGCTCCTCGGGGCGGTGGTCTCGTCGTCCACGCGAGAAACTCCGCAAGTCCACACTTCCTCTGGCTTAAGAATGCGCCGAACGAGGAATTGAGTACCACGTATCAGTGTGTACCATAGCGACCACAGAGCCATCCGTCACTATCATGACCAAACAATAATAGCACAGTAATCAAGACAACAAATGTCTTCGTACCTTTGTTCAGCATTCTGCGCCACCTCTGTGCCGTGGGCTAAACAGCTTCGCTGGTCATCCACCATCACAGAGTGGAATGGCTCATGATCTTTTTGTTATACATGTACATTCGCCATGCCACTGCGTCAGTTCTCAGTTGAACATCGTCAGCGCCTTCGTCACTTTGTTAAAGCTAATAGCTTTGTTTCTCTTCCGTTTTGCATGGTTGGGCACCAGTGGGCGGGTAGCCTGCTGAAGAGAGGGCAGTGCGTGAGCGCCGGAGGCCGGAGGAGGAGAGAGCACTCGCCGATTGGTCCTCGTCAGTGACTTCGTCGCGACCGACGTCAACGTCGATCTCTTCCCTGATCCTTGCGCATGCGCAGCACGGCTCTTGATGTGCCGCGCGAAACGGGCTTGGCTAAGCCAGTGTAGCTAACGCTACAAAAAGTGCGCGCTGGCGACGAAGGTGGGAGAGGGCAGTAAAGGGAGAGCAGAAGGGCTGCGGGAAGCGTTCGTCGCCGCCATCCGCTGCTTGTCCTATGTGGAGATGCACCGTTTAGTCCTACGTTACGCGGAGAGAATGCCAAAGAAAGAGAATATCGCCTACAGCGGTGGTAAACTCCCAACGACGGCCAGGCCGGGCGGGCTGTTCGCTTATATAATCATCTTCGATGGTTCCTGCGTGAATTTTCTTTCTCTTATCATCATCATCTTAGGATGATGATGATGATGAGCTGTGTGGGGACGGAGCAAAATCTGCAATTTGCCCAAGTGATGGTTTCTTTCCTTTTTACTTCCCTCCTGGTCGTCCCGCGAGGTGTGAGAGCGCGGGAAGGCGACGACACGCGCCGTCACTTTGCGTCCTTCCTTCGGCTGCCGTCTTGTCCCCATTTGGGGAACCCCGCTTCCCTCACTCTCCTTCTTTCTTTGCCTCGCTCTCCGCACGCACCGAGGCCTCTTCCCGACGTGGTTCCCTCGTTCCCCCTTTTTTTTTCCTTCTGCGTTTCCCTCGGCGGCTTTGTTCTTCGGCGCCCGGTCGGAAGGATGCGCAATCCGATTTGGCTCGCTCCCCGCTTCGTCGCCTAACAACAATGGGCTTTTGGGGACCGGATAAGAGTGGTTAGGGGTGGCGACGGCACTGTTCTTGTATCAAGCAGAAAGGACCCCGGCAAGTGTTTGACCGGGTTGAGGCAGCAGAGTTTTCAAAGGTGGTGTGAGGAGGGAGGGGCGAAGGTGTAGGATGGTTGAGGGAGAAGGAAGAATGGGCAGCTGCCCCGGTGCCCCAGTGGCTGTGCGACTGTGGTGTTCACATGCTGGGTGCGAGGTCACGAGTTTTTGTTAACCATTTAATGACGAGGCATACAATGGGGTAAGCTGGCGCAAGACAGAGGCAAATGGAGGTGAATGGGAGATGCCCTCGTCCTGCAATGAACATTAAATTAGGGTGATGAGGACGATCGAGACGTAACAGTACTCGAAGTAAATATTTATTTTTTTATTTAAATGTGCAAAGTACACGGAGACTGGGGCTGAATTCACAAAGCTTTACGTTCTTAAGTGCTGTACATGGCATTGGTCGGCCACCTTTGATAATATGTCGATCATTGGGAATGCTTGGAATGCACTCTGAGGAAAAATTCTAGCGTAAGTGCTTTTTTTGTGAATAAAGGCCAAGCGTATTATAGGCTGAATATGTATATATATATATATATATATATATATATATATATCTTGCGGCAACTTCTTCACTTGAGGGCGGCCAACGCCAGACAGAAAAGCTGGAAGCCAGCTTCTCCCCTAAGCCACCTTTGGCTTCGTGTGCAACAGACAGTTTTCGTTGGATGGGAAACAGAACTGTATATTGCCCTGCTTCTACACAACCTGTGTGGTAAAAAATTGGAGGACGGTTAAGCTTCACCTTTGAGAATGGAACGCGATAGCGTTCAAAAGATCCCCGACTGCTTTTCACGCTTCCCGGCAACTGTAGCTTACGTAACCGCAATGTTTACCGGGAAACGCCGGCGGCGAACGTTATGCACGAAGGCGAGCTTTCTGGTAGGAACGCGGCCTCTTGCGTGGGCCGATGCCTGAATTAGTGCATAGCCGAGCCAAAAAAAAAAGTTACACGTCATTTTCAGGTTTCTGTTATTAAAGAGAATTTTTATACGGCTAGGCGAAATCACCTGTCCACAGAAAACTATCAGCATTCGCTCGAGCGTCCTCGTCGTCTTCCACAGCTGGCTGAGTTGCCGCTCATCCTCCCAGCGTAGAATTTCACTTCTCTTCTGTCGTCGTAATGGGGAGGCCGCGTTTACGGGAGTATGAGCCATTCATTGTCGTACGTAACGGACAGATTTAATTCTGAAACAAGTTAATTTCGAAGAATCGCAAGCGGCAATGGTCGGGCGAATGTTACTAACCACGCCGCCGATCAAACTCCAGACATCGAACGCAAGCGACAATGGCCGGACTGCGGGCATACCGTCAGTGACGTCATTCTCTCCGTCGGATCCGAACGTGTGTGTAACCTCATAATTTAGAAATACTTCAAGGTACCCTCGGGATTAACCCAGTGATAAACACCGGGGCCACATGTTTAAGCTTCGCTGGTTAACCATCTCCACGGAGTGAGAGGGTCGACAAATTTTTGTTTCGCACTTATATTTCAGTCTGAGAATATTTAACATAAAAGGCATAAGCTGTCGTTGTTTTGTTTCACGACATTTGTTTGTGGGCTGTCATTCTCAAACGTCAGATGAATAAGTTTGGTAAGAATGTAAAACAAAGTATGAGCAACAAGTATGAGCCCCAGAAGCCGCCACTCTTTACGTGAAACAAAGTTTTGTTGAACCTTATTTGAAATCTCGTTTTCATCGGCCAACCAGTGTTCATCAAGAAAAGTGGATTAGATTTACCTGACATGGTTGCTGATAAGGATGCATGTAGCCTGTGTGGTCGGGGAGTACAACAGAACTATATAACCACGACAAAATCGAAAGTGCTTTTGTTTAGGACAATTAAAAATAAATTAAATAATGGGGTTTTACGTGCCAAAACCACGATCTGATTATGAGGGACGCCGTAGTGAGAGACTCCGGAATAATTTGGACCACCTGAGGTTCTTTAACGTGCACCTAAATCTAAGTACGCGTATACGGGTGTTTTCGCATTTCGCCCTCATCGAAATGCGGCCGACGTGGCGGGGATTCGATCCAGTGACCTCGTGCTTAGCAGCCCAACACCATAGCCAATAAGCAACCACGGCGGATTGTTTAATGCAGGAAGACTCATTTAATACCCTTATACGCATTATGTTAACTCTGTAGGGCTTTGGTGCAGGCTTTTGTGTGATCGAGCGTGCGCCAAATGATAACGTGTGTTTGTGACAATTCAACAGCACACAGAAAAATGAATGTGCAATCGAGCTGTCAGAAACTATACAATAGAAATCTTGTCAATTAATTCGCCTTGGAGTAGAAAAAAAGAAAGCAAAGGTCGGGACATTTGGCCGTCCCGATTGGCTCAAGTCGGGATACGGGACGTGTACTAAAAAGTCGGGACTATCCTGCTGAGTTCGGCACCGTTGGCTACACTAGTCACTGCCCCCCCCCCCCCCCCTCGTATGTCCCCATTCTAAGTCAATCCCACAGAATGGGGGTGTGTAACACTCTTTCAAAAAAAATCATTTTAATTTTTTCGTCGCTGTGCGTAACTGAAGCGCCTTAGACGGCTTCCTCAAGCACAGACAGCCCGACGCTTTATTGCGCAGCGCCACAAATACGCACAGGTGGCGAGTGAACAATTATAACCGTTGGTACGCACCGGCGCGCCTCGCCTCTCGGAGGCAACGCGCGGACTTCGCGGTGGGACCGCTAGATGGCGTAGCGCGTTGACAAGCTGCTGTCGCAAGTGTTCGATATGCTCGCAATGGGCTTCGACAGATGCCATACGATTGGCCAGGTCAGCGGTGGCATTATTTGCTTGTAACAAGATGTGCCTTAAGTTCTTTAATTTCTGTTATTACTGTCGACTGACCGGCGGTTAGCTTGCGCAACTCGGTAAGAATAGTCGCATCGTCTGGCCCAGGGTTTGACTCGATATCACCCGCGACTAGCAGCAAGGAACGCAAGACCGCACCACATTCACAACAAGCAGCAAACAAACGCTGCGGGCTCGGCAGCTGTAGCAAGAGGTAATTACTCGATTTCTTTTGCAATTAGGCTGTACGAAGGACCAACCTGCATGACGAAGAGCAGTGGATTAGTGGTCGCGCCTTCTGAACAGCGGCCGAGCCCACCTTTGTTCAGGAAGCCCCATTACAGACACCGATTTCGGGGCCTCCTCCCGTAAATCATTATTTTGCTACATACATTTGCTTTATTAACCTTGATTTTTTTATTCGGTAAACCACGAGATCAGAGGCTTACTTCGTTAAAAGCAGAGGGTAAAACTACCTTACTGACACGTCGGTGTCACTTGACGGGAGGGAACTGATGTATGTCGACCGTGGACGTTTAGCAACGCGTTCCAGATAATGACTGAACGGTCGGAATGGTGTGCTTGCCCGAATAATTGCACTTATGTTCGATCTGTTTATTTCAAATAAACTGTTCGTATTTATCGCCGGTTGCGTCCCGAGTGTGCATTTGTTTAGCGCGTTTGGATTCCCGAGCAGTGGCCGAATTTTCCTTCTGAAAGAAGCGTTCACGACAAATGCTTAACTGCAAAAATTGCATAGAATGCTAGAATCCTTGGTAGAGTTGCGATTTTAATTGCAACAGCATGCCAATACGTGGCCCCCCAAAAGGAGGAGCTTCGGAGCTCACCCTGTTGTTTCCTCATCTCTCTGTCTGTCTGTCTGTCTGTCTGTCTGTCTGTCTGTCTGTCTGTCTGTCTGTCTGTCTGTCTGTCTGTCTGTCTGTCTGTCTGTCTGTCTGTCTTTCTGCTTTAAGAGGAAGCTTAATTACACTCGTGCGCTCCTATCTAAATGCACGGGAGCGGTGACATTGTTTTTATTTTTTCTCGACATCCGTTCGCTGCGCCGAATTTGACGAGCCTTGTTGCGTTTAAAAGAAAGAAAGACGAAATCTGCTGACTTTAGACAGTATAGACTTTGGATTTAGGCCATTAATCTGTGGTTTAGTGAGCAGGCTGCGTTGAGCAACGGCACCGCGAACTCGCTTCGGAAAGGGCTCGTCGTTGACGTGCCGATTCTAGCGCGAGGGCTTGCGAAGCCCAGGTGAAACGTCAGCGAAGAGCCGCCGACCCTGAGTTTAGGGCAAACGAAGCGGAACGCCTGCGACAGCGCCGTCTCGCCCCAAGCTTCGCTTATACCCATTTTTTCGGCAGGGAAAGGGCTGGTGATTTTTTTTTCTCTTCGCTATTTTATGTATTTGTTCACTTAATGCTTGTTAATTGAATGATTTATTGTGTCGTTGATTTTTTAATGTTGTATCATTTTTGCAACTCGTGTGGCTGATGTTTCTCAACATTTGGGATCATTGCCCCCCTTATTTAATGCCCTGCCAGGGACATTTAAGGATATAATAAATGATGATGGAGTCATGAGGGAGAAATTGTACCAGAAAGCTGGAACGCCAACTTTATACTCATCCATAGGAAGAGAGACGTTGAAGAATGGAAGAATTATAGACCCATTAGCTTGCTTTCAGTATTGTATAAAATATTCAAGATAATTTCCAATAGAATCAGGGCAGCGCTTGACTTCAGCCAACCAAGTGAACAAGCTGGCTTCAGGAAGGAATATTCTACGATGGATCATATCCATGTAATCAATCAGGTAATAGAGAAATCTGCGGAGCACAATCAACCTCTCTATGTGGCTTTCATAGATTATGAAAATGCATTTCATTCAGTAGAGGTACGAGCAGTCATAGAGGCATTCGAGGAATACAGGAGGCTTACGTGAATATCTTGGCAAATATCTACAAGGATTGCACAGCAACCTCGGTTCTCCACAAGAAAAGTAGAAAGTTACCTATCAAGAAAGGGGTCAGGCAAGGAAACACAAACTCTCCAATGCTGCTCTAAGCCTTCCCAGTCAAATCTCTTTGACTGGGAAGGCTTAGGAGTGAGGATCAACGCCGAATATCTCAGCAACCTTCAGTTTGCAGATGACATTGTCCTATTCAGCAACAATGGGGACGAATTACAGCAAATGATTGAGTACCTTAACCGAGAAAGTGTAAGTGTGGGGGTGAATATTAATATGCAGAAGACAAAAATAATGTTCAATAGCCTAGCAATTTTCTATTTTTTCTATTATTTAATAAACGTCTTTCTCTCTCTCTCTCAATAGCCTGGCAAAGGAAGAAGAATTCAGGATCGCCAGTTAGCCTCTAGAGTCTGTAAAGGAGTACGTTTATTTAGGTCAATTACTAACAGGCGACCCTGATCACGAGAAGGAAATTTACAGAAGAATAAAATTAGGTTGGAGTGCATACGGCAGACATTGCCAAATCCTGACTGGGAGTTTACCACTGTCGTTGAAAAGAAAAGTGTACAATCATTGCATTCTACCGGTGCTGACATAATGGAGCAGAAACTTGGACGTTAACAAAGAAGGTCGAGAACAAGTTAAGGACCGCACAAAGAGTGATGGAACGAAAAATGTTGCGCCTAACATGAAGAGACAGGAAGAGAGCGGTGTGTATCAGAGAGCAAACGGTAATCGCCGATATTCTTGTTGACATTAAGCGGAAGAAATGGAGCTGGGAAGGCCATGTAATGCGTACGATGGATAACCGGTGGACCATTAGAGTTACGAAATGGATACCAAGAGAAGGGAAGCGCAGTCGAGGACGACAGAAAACTAAGTGGGGTGATGAAGTTAGGAAATTCGCAGGCGCAAGTTGGAATCATGAAGCTAGCGCAAAACAGGGGCAATTGGAGATCACAGGGAGAGAGAGGCCTTCGTCCTGCAGTGGACATAAATATAGGCTGATGATGATTATGATGAAATGATGATGATGACAATGATCATGATTATGGTGAACGCTTTAGAAAGCACTGCTCAGCACCTGACGTAAATGTGTCGCATAAAAAGAAGCTGCCGACGCCCCCGGTTCCCTCTTTCCGCGCTCGTACTCCAATTGGCGATATACGCAACTACCGATCGAACGCATAGTCAATTCAGCGGCAGGGGCGAGACGCACCACTTTATCACTTGGTACGGCGATGTTTCATTTGATGCCACACTACTACGCCACAGAGGGGTTGGACCGAGGGCCGCGTTTCGAGGTAATCAAGTAAATTCAACAGATAACTTTACCTCGGTTATTTCGGACTACAAGCCTATTTCGAAAAAGACGCAACTAGACTGCTTAAGGTGATTCCCTTCAACTTCCCGATATAGGCATGTGTCGTAAAGGTTGTAATAAATATTAATAATGTAATTAGCTTAATTACCTAAATTAGTGAATAGATTGCTTTGCTTTTCTTCCAAATGACGTGCACGTGGGCACATAATTAATCTGAAGTGGAGCAATCTGAGTGAATGCTGTGGGCCTTCTTTTGAAAAAGTGCTCGAAATAAAAAAAAAATAAAAAATGAGAAACACACACACTGTATGCGCTCTGTGCTGTGTTTGGATTATTCGGCAAGTCAGCATCAAATCACAGCAACCACAGTCAGCAATTTTCAAAAAATAAAAAATAAAAATGAAACAAGGGTGATGAAGCATTTTCCAACTGCCGAGTGCACTTTCCGCCTTTAGCATATTTTTCTTTTATTTCTGTCTCTCTCGCTCTCCCTTTTTCATCCTTTGTTGGCACTTGGCAGTGCGTTCGAATCTGTTTGCCCTTGCCGTCAGGGGCAGCATTCATTCTGCTAGTCTCGACACGTCGTCGCCCTCGTCGAGCAACTCTGACGTAACGGAAAGCATAAATGGCCCAGCTCACTAAAAAGAGGCAGTAACAAAAAAAAAACAGAATAACAAACGAAAAAACGCACAAGAAGAAGAAAAAAGAACAGTAGTGACGGCATGGCACCCAAGAATGCCAATCCACCTTTTGTTTTTTTGTTTTTTTGTTTTTCTAACGGCATACGCCTACGCGCTTAGGCGAACACACGAACACAAGGAGCAGCACGAAGAACAATCTCTAAACCTGAGTATCAGAGTCTCACCCCCCCCCCCCCCCCCCATCCCACGTGCGACAAAAGAAACCGGATATGTGCATTGGCCGTCTTCCAGACTCCTTATCAGAAGAAAAGGAATTCGGGGTGGCAGGGGAGGGAGTGGATTGGGGGATGCCGTGGGACGCGCTACGCTTTAGGTACTTGTGTGTCTACACCGTTCGCGAAACGCTGACTCCGGCAGAATTTAATGCTAGAGAGAGGCCACGCCAAACTCTACAGCTCTTGGCTGTCGCGCATTCTGTATATAAAGTTTTCCCTTGAGTCGCTTTACGGGGCGTCGCATCCCGGACTGTGTTATGACTTGTCCTTTCTCTTTTCGCTTCTATCGAGCTCCTTGTACTGACAGCGTACACGCCAATTCACTCTGCGTCGCCCCGTCCCACTTTGGGTTCTTCCGCTTCTGAGACGCCTCGATTGCCGTTTCCCTTTGGGGTGGGTGACAACTGAACGCGTGGCTCTTGAAAACAAAACAAAAAATATCGTTAGTAGTGATAGTAAGCTCTAGAACGGGAGCTGACGATGGGAAAAATACAATCTGTGGCGTTAGCTGTATCGTGTGTCAAAGTCCTTTCACGCCTGGACAAACGTCCTCATTGTCATCGATCATCCATGCTACCTCCTCGAGGTGACGCTTTGAGTGCACGTCAACTCTATGTATTCCCCCCTCCTCCCCCCGTTCAATCAAATCGAGCGCGTGTGCTTGTGTGTGTGTGTGTGTGTGTGTGTGTGTGTGTGTGTGTGTGTGTGTGTGTGTGTGTGTGTGTGTGTGTGTGTGTGTGTGTGTGTGTGTGTGTGTGTGTGTGTGTGTGTTTGTGTGCGCGCGCGTGCGCTTGTGCACGCGGGTGTACTTCGCTTTATCCTTGATGGCGTAGGCCTTCAAACATATTTCAACAGCCTTGTGCTACTCTAACTACTCTAGTTTTAACTACACGCTGTCACGCTCCCCTCACTTTCTCACTGAGGCAAGAGGTTTACGCTGGCAAACAAGTTCTTGGCTGTTTCCACGCGCCAGTTAGGCGCATGCAGTCTGCGCATTTCTACAAGCAAGCAGACGACGTCTGTTTTTTTTTTTTTTTTTTTTTCTTCTGCTGTTGTCGTTGCAGCTCTTGCTGTTGTTCTTCTGGTCATTGGCTCATCTTAAATTCTGTTTTCTCGGTCTGCCTGCCGTCTGCTCCTGTTCGGGTCCGCACCGTCTGCTGGCCCTGATCTCCGATTTCTTGTTCCTCACGTTTCGATGCCGCGACTGAGTTGCTTCCTTCCGCACTCCAGAGCGGCTGGCTGGGGCGTAAATTTCCCCCGGGGATATCTGGGAAACCGCATTTCTTTGTTCATCTTGTTGCTGGTAAACTCCGCGCTTACTCACGCTGGCGCTCACAAAAAAAAAAAACCCCAGAAACGCAAACACTTGTCTTAGACATCTTGGTGCTCTATACACTCTTCCTGCCTCGGGACAGCCATCTGATTCCTGTTCACCGCGGTGCTTCTCTTTGGTTTTTTTTTATTAAAGCCAAGCTTTCTTGCCAACCCTCTCATTTCTATTCTATTCCGGGACCCGCCGTGGTTGCTCAGTGGCTATGATGTTCGGCTGCTGAGCACGAGGTCGCGGGATCGAATCCCGGCCACGGCGGCCGCATTTCAAAGGGGGCGAAATGCGAAAACACCCGTGTGCTTAGATTTAGGTGCACGTTAAAGAACCCCAGGTTCTTTAACGTGCACTTTAACGTGCAATTTGGACCACCTGGACCCCAGGTGGTCCAAATTTGCGGAGTCCCCCACTATGGCGTGCCTCATAATCAGATCGTGGTTTTGGCACGTAAAACCCCATAATTTTATTCTACTCCGGGTTTCCTGTTTGTCAGAAGGTCAGTTTCTGGCCGAATAACGTCCGTCGATCCTGGAAGCATTGTATCAGTAAAGTGCGTCGATCCCGGATGCAGTGCTATAATAAACTGCGCTTATCTCGGAGATGGTATAATCGAAGTTGGTGACTCGGTGGGGCGATCCTTACAGTGCCCGATATGGGTCATCTCAAGCGTTTCACGCAATCCGTAACGCGAGCTGCTCCTGCACGCGGGGCAGTACTGATAACGCTCGTAATGCTAACGCCTTATAGCAACTCAGGTTGGGCACGGACTGGACTGGAAAAACTTTATTTAGGTCCCGCAGGACGCGCTTAGCACGTAGCGGGAGTGCCCCACGTAGGGACCGACAGGGAATATCTGGCAGCCGCTTCGTGGGTCTGCTGGACGGCGAGAAGCGAGCTTCTGAGGGACTTCTCTCACTTGTCCGGGGTATATAGAGTCGGGATGAGCGTTTCTACACTCCCAGAGCATGTGTGCGAGTGTCGCCGTGTATTCACACGAGGGCACGTGTCGCTAGGGTACGCGTCAGGATAGAGAACGTCGAGTTTCGCGGGGTTTGGGTAGGTGTCTGTTTGTAATAAGCGTACGTAGATCTGCGTGTGCAACAACTCAGCTCCCGAATTTGATGTAAGATCGCTTCATTCTACGCAAGAGCTTATACGTCTCATCACTTGGGTATGCATTTTCAGTAGATAGTTTATCAATAGGCACCATTTTCAAGATCATAGACTCTCAGGTAGTTAATAAGGGTTTCTCAAAGATTTGCCGCTGTGCGACCCGCTGTCGGCCATGTGTACACTCGCACCGCCCGAGGATCAAAGGGATCAACAGCAGTTCAACAATGGATGATGCAAGATGATCAAAGCACACTCTCTCTCCTTTATTTTAGCACGCGATTGATAAAATTGCAGCTTTGCAAGGGCTTTAGAAAAAGGTCAAAGGTTCATCGTATCATTTGGCAGTGCGCTTTTCGTCCACTTGCTTTTATACCTGCAAGCGTGATCACAGAGAGTGCTTTTATTTCGTATAAGTAATCAAATAATATTTATTTCTAAGCTATGAACGACTCATCTTTGAGCCAGTGATTTAACAGCATCACGTTCACTGGCTTCACTCCTGTTATCTCAGAAGGAGCAAAAAGCCGGAAATTCCGAGTATAGCTATTAGCAAATTTTTGTTGCTTTCTTTTACCTCGCTCTTCGAGCTTTTGGATGCATAGAAAACTCACTAATACTTTACTTAATTACGCTTATTGTGAAAGCGGGGAGGGCGTTATTCTCGCTAGCTACTGATTACTCGGGTTTGGTTGCAGATTTAGAGCCAGCTGGCTTTTAAGGCCGCTACAATGCATCGTACGTTCATTTGGAAACTAATGATTACAGATGGCTGCAGCGACAAGATAATTAGGAAACGAACTTAAAATAAAGTGTTGCTGGAATAGTTCCCAAATTCTTTGGCAGGTTTAAACATGCGGACACTTTGGACGAGAACTTTCTGCTTGTGTTTTTTCCCCCCTTCGTGCTTCTGAAAAGATTACACTTGCTTAAAACTGCAGCTAAGAAAGGTGCGAATCTGAGACAACCATTAAAGAAATACTGACGTTTTTTTTCTCTCTCTTTTTTTAGTAAACATTTGCATATGTCGAGCGAGAAATCTCATTTCGATAAGAAAAAAAAAGTTTTAGTCAGTTATGTCTCTATAGTCTGAGTCGTATTCGTTTATGTAGGTAGCGCTCCCTGGTGGTATAGATAAGTGCACAGAGACACACGACCATTTCCTCTTCCTGTTTCCCATTTTGCCTTTCTCTTGCAGCGGCTCGCTTCGTTTACGCTCTTTCATCACGGCACTAGATTATAAATAAGCAGCAGAGCTTTGTGTCAGCCAACTGCTTTATAACGAGCGTTCAAGAGGCAGCAATTGAACTTTGATCTAAGTCTTTAGAAAAACTGGTGGTGTTTGAAAAGTTTCCAACCTAACACGGAAAAGAAGCAGGGATTAGTACGGCTCGAGTACGTGATAGGTATTCTTTGCGTGTACTGCAGTTGTAAATTGAACTCCTTGGTGTACACGCCCTTTTCAATTTTGTAGCTGAGTGAGCGATGGTACAGCAAACTGGATAGCAGTCACACGGCAGAAGAAGGGAGCACTGACCAAGCTTTCTCTATTTTTTTTTTTTTTAAGGTCACAAATGTCAAGAAGGCCAAGTTTCAATTACACGATAGTGTGGGTGAACAAAGTCCTCCATATAACACAATAAAGAAGTGCGTTGCTGACTTCGGCAGAGGAAGAACATCAACCGAAGACAAGAACTTCGAGTACGCTTAAGCTTCACCTTTAAGAGTGGAACGCAATAAGCGATATTGGACGCCGTTGACGCTCACACCGACACCGCATTTTCTGCGACATGGGGCCCGATCAAAATTTAGAAAGGCTCAGTTTTCAACATTCCCCTCAATGTTGCCTAGAAGCAAAGTACAGCGAAACATCATCAGAATTGGAGGACGCTTAAGCTTCGCCTCTAAGAATGGAACGCGATAGCATTCAAAGAATCCTGGCTGCTTATCAGGTTTTTTTTTCTCGTATATTCAAATTACAATCCCGGGCTATCACGTCTGTAGGTTGTGGTCAGGTCGTACTTCGCAATTTTTCTGACGCGGATTTTACTTTGAGAAATTCATTTTTTTTTTTCAATAACGCCTTGCGCCACGCGAATGGCCCGCGTGGCCGGGCGGTTCGGTATGATGTGGTTCGGCATGATTATTTCCCCCAGACACCGATGCTTAACGCCAACGCCGGATTTTCTGCGACACGGGGCCTTTAACGCTATCGTGTTAAAAAGCGCGTTCAAAATTACCAAAAACTAAGTTAACATTCGATAACTTTAACTCTTTGCACAAGTTGATAATGTCAGCAGGGCGTATGAGCTCACAAGAAATCTCAGATACGCTAGGGATATCTGTTGTGGTGTCAAAAATGCTCTTGGGAACAAGCAGCAGAGAAGTTCAAACAGAAAAGGGGCATTGTTTGTTGTTCCTTTTGTACAAGAATGTCAGCTAGCCGAAATACATACAAATAATAGTTCTTTAATCGAGGCATGCTGAATAATGTTCCCCCATGCCGGACGCCGAGAACTAAGCAGCATTTGTAGCTGGGCTTGTTGGTGAATATGCAGTAAATGTGTAGGAGCGCAACCTGGAACACGGACGAAAAATTAAAAAAAGAGGACGGGACGATCGCTTTTTGTTACAGCACTCGTCTCATTCCTCTTTGTTCTCTCGTGTTTCATGTTGCGCTCTTTTTTATTCACCGAGAACTAAGTCGCTCGCGGATGCAGACCCGCGAACGGCAACATGTGTTCGCTCAAGCCGGTGGCACGCTTACAAATTTTAGCGTTATAACCAATAGTGTAACCCCGTCGTTTTCGACGGCGGAGCAGGCACATACGCGGGAAGCAAAATGTGGGGAAAATTCAGCAAGACCCATCTAACAATGACTGTCGACGGTAATACGCTTAGGATTGAAGAAATATACCGGTTGTGCGAGGTATTTGAGAACACAATGTTGGTTTCAGGCAGAGAAGAATATATCTCCAGCAAAATAGACATATTTTCACCATGCACACCTTGGGAAATACTTCTTTTGCGGTTTATTTCCACAATTACTCAATGAATCCGCCATCCGCAGCAATAACGGGTTCAATTCGGCTTCGGAAACGCCTGCATGCACGGATCAGGTGGCCCTTAGAGATGTTGGCCATTGAGTCAGCAATGGTGGCCTTCAGCGAGTATTTTGTATTATGTGGCGGTTTGTTGGCCTCTCTCTCAACGACGCCCCAGACATAGTAGTCGAGCGGATTTAAATCTGGAGAACTATAGGAGGCTACAAGTTGGGAGTGACGTGGTCGTAGAAGTTCAGCCACTCCTGGGTGACGCAGGCGGTGTGGGCGGGAACCGAATCTTGCTGAAAGACATGAGGTCTTCCTTTCCAAACAGTCTCTATCCAGGGCTTTACAACTGTGGCAAGCACCTCCGCGTACGCGGCACCATTAAAGCGGAATCCTTCTGCAAAAAAGAAATAGAAAGAGAGAAATAAAGAAAGAAAGGGAGAGAAGGAAGGAGAAACAGATAGAAAGAGAGAGAGGAAGAGAGAAATAAATAAAGAGAGAGAAAGAGAGATAGGCGAGATTTGAACCAACCACCTAGACAAAATAGTCTAGGTGGTATTGTTTGAACCCGGGTACTCACGGTCCCGGGTAAAGGAATATGTTTATCTAGGTCAATTACTCACAGGGGACCCTGATCATGAGAAAGAAATTTACAGAAGAATAAAATTAGGTTGGAGTGCATACGGCAGGCATTGCCAAATCCTGACTGGGAGCTTACCACTGTCGTTGAAAAGAAAAGTGTACAATCATTGCATTCTACCGGTGCTAACATACGGGGCAGAAACTTGGAGGTTAACAAAGAAGCTCGAGAACAAGTTAAGGACCGCACAAAGAGCAATGGAACGAAAAATCTTAGGAGTAACGTTAAGAGACAGGAAGAGAGCGGTGTGGATCAGAGAACAAACGGGGGTAGACGATATTCTAGTTGACATTAAGCGGAAGAAATGGAGCTGGGCAGGCCATGTAATACGTAGGATGGATAACCGGTGGACCATTAGGGTTACAGAATGGATACCAAGAGAAGGGAAGCGCAGTCAAGGACGGCAGAAAGTCAGGTGAGATGATGAGGTTAGGAAATTCGCAGGCGCAAGTTGGAATACGCTAGCGCAAGACAGGGGTAATTGGAGATCGCAGGGAGAGGCCTTCGTCCTGCAGTGGACATAAATATAGGCTGATGATGATGATGATGATGACTCACGGTCCAAATGCGAGTGTCATGCCCACTACGCTCTACACCCACGCTTTCAGAGCTCCGCTGTTTCATCAGATTTCACAAGCGTGGAACTGGCTAAATTTTTGCCCAAGGCGTTTCAATCAAGAAATTTAGTTTTGCTAGTGGCAATAGGGCCGTTGTATTTGCTTCTGACTGCTGTGTAATGGAGTCCTTGCACCCCTTCACTTCTCAATGGAGCCAATTCCCGCACCGCCGTCGCCTTAAAGCTACTTTACAGAGCCGCCAAAGGTATTCTGGCTGCCTTTCCGATTCGGCATTGAAAGCTGTTCGAATGCTTACGAGAATTCGCGCAGCACTATTATCATAGCGAGGCACCCCTCTACAGCGTGAGTCTTCTAACCTACATTGTTCATGGTGACTGTTGCAGGCTCTGGGTGAACTAAGTTGAACTTTGTCTTGCGGTCCCTTAAGCATTGCCGCCTTTGATTGCGTCTCATATTGGTCAACAGACGGCGATCTCGGCAGCCGGACCACGGCAACGTCAGTGTGAATTTTGCCTGGTGACAACTACAAACTAATTAATTCTCCCGCCTTTTTAAAGCGAAGCTTTATGTGGCTAGGCGAAACGAAAAAAAAAATATATCAGCGCTGCTTCACTGACTTAACGTCGCGAAGACTGATGAAACAGCGGAGCTGGTGGCTTCAATTTGGCGTTTACTTCCCGATGAGTCTCTTCGTACCGTTGCCGCGACGCCGCCTCCCTCACTCGAAACCGGGGGGCTTCGGGTCTTCGCCGTCGCTTAGCCTCGGCTGCCCTTGCTCGGAACTCTGGGTCGGCACGTCGTCCTTGGGCCCATGCTCGAGCAGCTTCCCGTCGTCTTTCCTGCCGCGCTGCTTCTTCTTTCAGAGACAGTTGCTTCTTCGCCCTCGCCAAACTCGTCGCCGAACGTCGGAATGCTCTGCGCCGACAGTGCACGCTTTTACACTGCTCGATAGACCCCCCCCCCCCCCCCCCCCCCGATTTCTCTCCCCGGAAAGCGTCGCGCCATCGCTACGCCGCCGTCTCTCCCTCTCCTTGGCTCCGCCCACCTGTTGCTCAGCGCGCGCTCTCCCTCTCTCATCCTCGCCACTCTCCGACCACCTGTGGCTGGCGCGCGCTTCGAAAACCTGATCAACGCTCGGCACGGTTCAACCTGAGCCTTATTAACAGCTCCGCTGTTAATAAGTGTGGCGGCATGCCATCACCCTCGTTGCTGACGACGGCTAACACCATCACGGACGACGGCAATTTTGTGTGCGTCACTGTAGGCACCTCATCAGAGCTTGCGCAAAGTCACCTGTCGTTACGGCCGTTAACTTTTTTGTCTTGGTCAAAGTTCTTTTCATCTGAAAAACACCAGTAGCATTCCAGGCTCCTCAGGTCTGTTTAGCTTGCTTAGCAAGCGCTTGGACCGGAGCAGCCGATTCTCCCGAGTTTTGTCAGACATGAATTGCCCCCTTATCGTGACATAGGAATGGTGCCTCAAATCCTCGTGCACAGCGATACTGACAGTCGACTTCGCGACTTGGAGCTCCTTTGCAATGACCCGCATCGACTTCCCTGGGTCATCACTCACGATTTTTTGCAGCCGCCGGAGAAAATCAGGGGTTCTGACGACGTCCGTCCGCTGAGTGCTTTTTGCTATTCGCCACAGATGCCACGTCCGCGCCAGAACACATCAGTTCTGTCCACACCTTGTAAACGAAAGATTTCGCTACGTTCAAAAAAGGGATGCAATTTCCGAGTCGCTGTGGTGTGCGACCAGGGCGACGAGGAGTGCATGGCGTTTCATTTCCTGCGTCAACCTGTACACTTCCATATTTGAACAAAGTACGCAGTATGAATGGTAAGGGGTTAACCAACAAGAAGCCGCACGCCTAGATAGATATGATGAGCCTGTTGGTGTCTATGGTGATAAGAAATAGTGTTCTCAAATACTTCGAGCACCCGGTAGCTACACAACGTATTGCCACCGTCAAAACGCCTGAAGTACGGCGCGTGTGCTGCAGCAGACTCGGGCTTCCCTATAACACTGTGCGCCATCTATAGTCACCGCTGCAAAGCCTGCTCGTGGCCTCTGAGACGAGATTAGTGGTGCGCCGGTGCGCGCGAACGCTGAGAATTGTTCCCTCTTCGGCCGCAGACCCAGTGGCACATACTCAGTGATCCAAGTTGGCGAGAGAGAGAGAGAGGAAAATTTGGAAGGACACTTTGTAAATTCCAAAGTGTGTTCGGCGAAAGCCTGTGGCCATTCGACTGACTAGGCCATGTCTTTTTTGTGATTGCTGAGAGAGTGTGCGGGGGAGAGGCCACAGCTGGTACCGTTCCAGGGCACGGACGGACGGACGGTCGGACGCTGCGAGTATGAGCCATTAAAGGCTTTCGCCTTAAAACTTTCTTGTGTCCATGATGGGGTCTGGGGGTGGCAGGGGTTGGGAGACTGACCCACAGTCCTCCCCTTCGTCAGACGGCGGCCAGTCCATGCTTTCTGGCGGCGTCTTCGGCCATCCAGACGACCCAGTTGGCGAGAGGTTCATTCATGGCGCAGCTCGCTAAAGCGTTGGCATGAAAGACGTTCATTAAAAATGCGGCCAGTTCCACAAAGTGAAATCTGGTGAAACAGCGGAGCTGTGGTCCTTCTGTATTTGCGGTTGTCGCTATGTTTCTGAGTATTGCCGCTCGCGCCGAACGGCGTCCATCGTGCGAAGAGCGCGCGGCGCAAACACCTGCTACTATACCCCGGCGCCTCTCCTCCTCCTCCTCCCCGGCACGCGCCGCAATTGGTCGGCTCCTCTCCTCCCGGCGAGCGGGTCACTTCACCTCTCCGGCTCTGCTCCTGCGTGACGGTGCCGTCATCGATGGCGCATGCTCGACTAAGAACAGCTGCGCTGTTAAAAGCCGTACATCACAGTGAACTTGGGGCGCAGCTTGCTAAACTGTAAGGCTGCTGTTCTTGAGGAATCCAAGTGAAATGGTTTTGATTCTACCCAGCACGAGATAAGTTTCAAAGGTTTTCTAATGGTACATTCGACTGGTAGAAATCATCCATCACAAAATCAGCTGGTCGAAATGCAGCCAGGTCCCTCTCCCGCTGTACTGATGATACTGCATCCCCCCCCCCCCCCCCAGCGCACTCTGCGCCGTCTATCGGCGGCGCGCTAAAGACCGCGCTCCGCAAACAGAGGTTCGGTTCCACCAACCAGCGGGAAATTAAAGGTATCTTTTCTTTATCATTATAGCGACACATTCCCAGTGGCAATCACCTAGTCACCGAAGTTAGCGTTCAAGACGTTCATTTAACAGCGGCACACACCGACTGGCTCAGTGACTCAAGCTTTTATTAATGCGAAAGCATTATAGTGGAAAATCCGGCGTTGGCATCACCACGCCATGGTCCGAAAAGGCTACGAACCCACGACCATTGGTGGGAGTCGAACCCACGACCTTGCGCTGTGCGCACCTTGTGACGAAGACGGCTGGTCACGCCGCGGTGCTTCTGTAGATATGGCCGCTCGAGTCATGTGACTCCGCCAGTCGCGCCACCGGACGTCGCCGTGCTTCTGGTGACGTGGCAGCAATGCTTTCGCGCATACATCCACAAAGGGATAAGTAAGTGCCTCTTGAATTTTTTCAAGACAGACAGACGAGCAGAGACACTGTCTGCCTTGACAAGATTCAAGGGACACTTAGTTATCCCTACGTGGATGAATGCGAAAGCACTCATCCACAGACACTCATCCACAGACAACAGACAGACAGACAGACAGACAGACAGACAGACAGACAGACAGACAGACAGACAGACAGACAGACAGACAAGACAGACAGACAGACAGACAGACGACGGACGGACGGACGGACGGACGGACGGACGGACGGACGGACGGACGGACGGACGGACGGACGGACGGACGGACGGACGGACGGACGGACGGACGGACGGACGGCCGGACGGACGGACGGACGGACGGACGGACGGACGGACGGACGGACGGACGGACGGACGGACGGCCGGACGGACGGACGGACGGACGGACGGACGGACGGACGGACGGACGGACGGACGGACGGACGGACGGACGGACGGACGGACGGACGGACGGACGGACGGACGGACGGACGGACGGACGGACGGACGGACGGACGGACGGACGGAATACATGCATGTATAGTACATGCATGTATGTAGATGCATGCATGTACATGCTGTTTACGCACGGTCTGTTAGCCCTTGCATAAATACCACGAATCATATAAGCAAGCATGGAAAGTAAAGAACAGGCGCTGTCCTGTCTATTATTCGCTTTCCTATATGCACATTTCTGTCATTTTAGACTAATACATTCAGAGTGTTTCTACAACGCTACAATGTCATGCAAGATAGCGCTCTAGCTGTACTTCAAGAGCATGGAAGCTCGAAGCGTGTTAATCAGGTTTATCACGCATACCGGAGGCTGATTACAATCCTATAAAAGCGTAGTCTCTGTCCTGACAAGATTTGTGCGGCAATGCCGGAACTCTGTGAAACGACTAGCCGAATATGCTTGTGCACTCTTAACGTCCTGCTAAGGCTACTCGTCCGTCATACCTTTTCCTTCAGCCCTTTTCCTTCAGCCTCGACCTTCTTTTTTTTTCATTAATTTAACCTTAGCTTGTTATGAGAGATGTCCTCTCTGCATTCTGTGGCCAGGACATTCGCCTTGTACGCTCGTAGTCACGCTCGCTTCCCCAATAACGGCACAGCACTGCTGAAGCCACGCTGTCCGGGCCAGGGAATAGAGGGAAGAGGCATGTACGGAATAAAGGGACCTCTCATGGGAAACAAGGGAAAAAAGGGGACCCAGACGGCCCCGAAAGGTCACCGACTCGTAACGCTGCGTCCCTCAATGGCGTCGCGTTGTGTACCCTTTCTCGGGAAAACACATTGCGAGGTCTCCGACCAGTCTGTCAAGCCCTCCCACCCCCCTCTCCCACCTTCTCCCTTCTCAATCGACCCGGACCGGAGCCTGAGTGTCGATGTTTTCGTCGACGCCTACTACGCCTGGAAAGACGCTCAAAGAGATGGGATTATGACAAAGGGGAGAAAGAAAATATAGGTAAAACGGGAGGGAAGCGAACGCCACAGGGAATGCCGCAGCCTATAGCTCTTGGGTCCGACATGGGGAAGAACGTGTCACCGGCCGCTGAGAAGGCTTTGTAATGTCCGAATGACATGTGGTTTTGCGTATACATTTATTGGGGCAATGAAAAGGCGCATATAGGGAATCGAACGAAGCTGAGAAGAAAAATGACAAGCGCTGGCTGTATACTGAGAATTGTATTTAGTGTTACGTTGGATGAAGCACAAAAAAGCAGTTCTTGAAATCTCGATGGAGGGAGGGGGTGAGGAAGGGGGTGTTAGTGCAAGCAGGGAATCATCACTTGCTTCCATTTTTGTTTCTTGCTTTGTCCTTAAACTAGAAAGATAGCCAATATTTTTTTTCACATTGCTGAATTTTGACATGAGCTATAGCATGTAATTAATGTGGTGTGGTAGGGTCCTGTACGCAGGAAGAAAATTATTTGCGTATTCGCCAGTGCATCACGCGTTCGCTGACTTCAGGGTGGGAAACGACGATGAGGTGGGCAGCAACGTCGGCCTGATGTCGCGCTTTCTAGGTCAATCTAATTTACGCCATTTTGGTTACAACGACGTATGAACGACGAACACGTCAGTGCCCTTAATTCTTACTTTCCTTATTCGCCTTCGTGTGTTTCGCAATGATTGCCTCCTTCACCCCGTCACATTTGGCCTGCAACTACAGGAACGCACTGCACGTGTCACTAAGTAACACAAGGCAGCCTTTCTTGAGGTCTTTTTTTCGCTTGTCACTTCTGATATCCTCATCGTTCCGAGCAAACTTTCTTTTTTTCCTTGTAGAGCAAGCGGTAAGGACAAGGGAACCACTCTGCGGCGGAAGCTTAGGCAGCAGTCTGAGCGAACACTGCTAGTGACTTTCTCGCCCCTTGCAGCTTATCCCAAACTAATCTAGCCGATGGCTGCCACTGCTACTGGGCGACGTTGCGACACCGTGGCGTTATTTCGGGCTGGCGCAAGAACTTACTCAATCAGTGAGCTTAGCGGCAATGGGATTACACGGAAGATCGAGAGACGCTTTCCGGGAAAGCGAATTTAGGAGAGCAGCGCTCTCGTGTATACTGACAGAACTTGCTGCAGTCCGTTTGCAGCCTTCAGCGTCTACGAATGCGTAAGCGCGTTGCCACCGCGCGGAGAAGTGAGGCAACGGCTTGTGCAACGGGTTCGCATCAGAAGCCGTCGGTTGGGAAATCGCGGAAGTGCCGATTTTCCAGCTACGCAGATACGGCTAACGAACACCCCCGGCTGTTGCGAGAGAACCGACACACACCCAATTCACTGGCGCACTCCCCTCAGCCTTCCACCACCCTTCCTGAGAAAGGGCGCACAGAGAGAGGTCTGTAGATAGATAGATAGATAGATAGATAGATAGATAGATAGATAGATAGATAGATAGATAGATAGATAGATAGATAGATAGATAGATAGATAGATAGATAGATAGATAGATAGATAGATAGATAGATAGATAGATAGATAGATAGATAGATAGATAGATAGATAGATAGATAGATAGATAGATAGATAGATAGATAGATAGATAGATAGATAGATAGATAGATAGATAGATCATGGAATGCTTTCAGCGACAGCGAGGCGCCCGTTAAATCAATTCCGGCTTTCCTCCTGGGAGCGTTTCGCGGTTTCCGCCGTACGTATCTCTGGTGGAGCCAAGCCACCCACGCATCGGCGCCTAATTTAGTTGGGCCCAGTTTCTGTTTGCGGCGTTTCGTCTAGTTACAAAACCTTTCTTTTTTTATTTTTCTTGTTGTCGGGAGCTGTGACGAGGGCTGAATCGTCGTTCCGATACATCGGGCTGTTCCTGGACTCGTATTTGGCTATGGACTTTGTTTCGTCTAGCTGCGAGCGCGCCGAGCAGTTAGCCTTACTCCCACGACAATTCCCTCCGGAGTGTGTTGCGAAAGGCTGCTTCCGGGCTGGATGGCTGGCTGTAATGTTTGAGAGTCATTGCCGGCACGTTCCTCACTGATGCAAGACTGCTGACTCGACATTTTACCGCCTGCGAAGGAAGCAGAAAAAAATCTCTTCCTTTTTCTTTCTTTTTTTTCTGCTCTGAAAGAAAAGTGAGCGGCTTTACTGCAAAGGGTGACGAATGAAGCGACAGGGGACGTGGCGATTGCTATGTGGAGCTTATGTGAATGTCACACATGTTGTGAAAAAATCATATTGCGAAAGCAAGTGACAAGCCGAGTTTTATACTTCATGTAGGCGGGGGGAGCGGATGGGTATATATAAAGGCAGCCGATGCTTTTATCTTCAATAATGCAAACAGCTGCGCAAGTCCGGGCCATGCGCGATCGTGTACGGTGTACGGTGTACGATCGTGATCGTGTACAGAGTGTACGGGCTATGATTAGCATCAAGTTGATGTGAACGCACGAGGATACACCGCGCGATTGGAAATGTTCGGGGTCCAATGAGGGAAGGGGATACGTTGTTATGGTAACCAGCACATGTGCGAGAGCTGAAGAGTAGAGCGGGCGTGTTTCTGAATTTGACGGGAAGATTTGTGGGGAGAGAGAGAAAGGTTGAGGGAGAGAGAATAAAAGCGCGGGTATACAATGTCGAAAGGGCGCGAATTTAGTACGTGGCTGTTGATGTTGTGGCTGCCGGCGCACCGGGGAGAGCCAACTATAGGCGTGCGTGCGCTTCTAAATATGGTGGTAAGATTTCTGGAGAGAGAAAGAGAGAGATAAGCTTGACGTCTATGTCTAAAGCGTGCAAATTACCAACGAAGAAAGCTATAGTGGTCGCCGGCGCCTACAGTGGATGAAGAAGCGATGATCCCCCCCCCCCCTCCCACCCTCCCCTGCGTCAGAGAGGCAGCTCCAGTATTTCTGGCACGTGACTTGACGTTCAGGTGCATGCTGCGCAGAAACATTCAGTGTCTTGACAAATTTGTGCGTGCAGTGAGCCCTCGACCATGCACCTACTCTCAGCAGTTTCACATTTTCGTTAAGCCCCCACTCCCAGCCCATCTCATTACCTATTTCTATATCCGGCCCTGTCCAGTGTACAGGTGAGAGCCGACGAGACGCGCGCGTGCGGCCCCTTCTAAATTTGGCGCGAGAATTCCTGAGGCAAACAAAGCGCGGGAACAATTTTGAAAGCGTGCCAGCGCGCGCGCGGGAACTTGCAACGTAGAGGAGAGCGAGCCATTTATAACCGCGACCAGAACAAGCACTCCCCGCCGGCGTGTCGAACGGCGCCGAAGAGACGAATTGACGCGGCAAAAAAAAAAAAAAAAGAGAGCGTCGAGTCTGGAAATGAGGCTCGAAGGGGTTGGAAGGGAGGACCGGGGACAAGAAATGCAAGGCAGGGATGTAAAAGGGCGTAGGTGGTAAGAAAATGGCGGCGTAAGGAAAGAGGCGAGCAGAAGGAGTTCTGCACAGTCCGTAGGAGGGCGCTGTTGCGGGAAGCGACCTCAGGATCGTTGATTGAACAGCCGACCGTAAGCCGGCCGTGCGCGTTAACAACGGAGACGACGACGACGCGGTGCTCTGGTCTTTGTGTGGAGTATCGTTCGAGGGGAACCGCTTGCGGTGTCGACGGCGGCTGTCGAGAAAGGAACGGTCGGGATGAAACGTTCTTGTCCAGTTCACTTATTGTGGATGGCCGGCAACCCGACAGATACATTGTTTTCGCCACTGAAAGGCGCTTACATACATACGAAGCAAATACGTAAATCAAAATAAAAACTTAGTTATAGGAAAACCGGCTACCAGAGGCGGACGCAGAAACGAGTGAAAGACGGGCAATCCGGAATCCTCTATTGCATCTTTGCGTGTGTTAGCTGGGGTTAGCTGGCTAGCTGGTTTTCTTTATTTCTAGATGTGCTAGGTAGTCCGTGCAGTTTGCTGCATCGTGATAAGAAAAGCGAAGGCCTAGCTGCTTATTGTAATACGTGTCGTTAATGCTGCGGTTGTTGATTATGATGATGACGGTGATTGCAGCCACTAATTATGTAGCGTAATGAACAGTGTAGTGGGCACGCTTTGCTGCCACCATTAATGAGTGAACCATGGGCCAGGACTCCCAAACAAAAATTGTTTGCGAAGGGTTTATTTGGGGGAAATTTCAAACGTTGGCAACTATTGTGTCACTGGCTACTCCGCAAAGAATAAAGTATTCAATGTCAAAGGAAGATAACATGAAGCGGTGCGAATAACATTTCTGCAATAAAACACATTTTGTAAACGGGACTGGACAGTCGAAATAAAGAAGAAGCGACACAAACACATTGGCACACTCTGCCCTTTCTGCAATCGAATTAATCAAGTCAATGGAATAACGCAGCAAATAAATAAACACATGGGGGTATGCTGAGTATTGGACGGATGAAACGTTCTTGTCCACCTCGCTTATTGGTGATGGCCAGCCACCAGACCGATACAGTGTTTCCAGCCCTGAAAAGATTGTACATACAAACGAAAGAAATACGAAAACGAGTAATGACAACTAAATGATAAGAATACTGGCAAACAAACACGAACGCAAGAAAGAACGAAATACGGACCAACATGGCTTCCTCTTACCTCTTTCTGCGTGTTGACTGACTTTCTTTGTTGCAAGATGCATCAGTAACTATACGTTCACATGAAGCCGATAAAGTCAGTTCGAGTCGCCTTGTTGGCCAAAATAGTGGTCGCCAGGTTGACATAAACGATAGCGGATTGGACCAATCGAGGCGAGATCTCGCAACCCCCCCCCCCCCCCGCCCCCCTGCAAGGCTTAATCGCCCATCCAGCTTGGCAAGCTGGGCGGGCGAGTCGGGTCGGATCAGGTTAGAACTAGCTAGGTCGGGTCTGGACTATATAGGTCAGCTCAACTTCTGTGTCTACCAGCTCGTTTCCAGTTTGTGTGAACGAAGCAAGCTTACCCAGTTTGCTACATTGTGATAAAAGCGAAACCCTGGTCATTTAATGTAGTGCGTGCCCTTAACGCTGCTGCTGACGACGATGGTTGTTAGTCTCTAATTACAGGCGCGTAATGAACAGTATAGCGGGTACGCCCGCTCACTGCCATTGATAAGTGAAACATGGGCTTCAATTGTTTAATAAGGTATGAGACGGGTCCTGTTTGTGTTTCGTTCTCCTTAAACAGCGCGAAACGAGACAACGGATGAAAAAAAATTTCTTGCCTTCCCGTAATCGAGAGTAGATGTAAGCATGAAAAGGCTACCGTCAAAGAATTTTCGTTGGACATTATACAAGCCACAATCTCAAAATGGGTATAGTGCATGTCCGCAAAGGCACACCCCACCCCACCACACAACCATCCGCGGCTCGCCGGACGCTGCCGGCCTGCATGGTCACGCAACGTGGTGCCACCTCTCGAAGGCGGCGCGCAAAACCAGCGCCGCGGAACTCTCGGACCGCTGACGTCGAAAAGAGCACAGGCAACCCTGTTTCAGCGCCAAAAGATGACAATCAAGTGTATTTATTTATTTATTTATTTATTTATTTATTTATTTATTTATTTATTTATTTATTTATTCATTTATTTATTTATTTATTTATTAATACTGTCGATCCCATCAGGGATCATAACAGAAGGGCATGTACATAGTTGTCTTACAATATTACGATAACAATTAATACAATATTTAGTTTACATACAATATATTGACAATTAGCAAAGACAAACAGTAAGGTTGGCAGAAATAACAAAGCAAATAAATCGTATTAAAAAATGAACGAGGAGTACAAAAAAAGGGAGACAATTGTCAAAGGTGAACGAAATCGTAGCATTAATTACAACATATACATTGCATATGCTTTGGAATAGCAAGAGGTAATGAAATAGGATAACAATTATAAGCGGTAAAGAATGGTAGTTAGTAATAACAGAATAATACAAGGCAAAAAACTTTATAATAAACAACTGGTAAAGAGGTAAAAGTTAGCATAAATAAACAAAGGAACTCAGCTATGACAAAGTACAAGGTATTAATATTAGGTTTACACAAGAGGTGATAATTTATAAATAAATTGGAATATTATATACAATAAAATAGAATAAAATGGCACAGAAATGAATGGTAACACATGTAGGTCAGAATTGTGAAGCATGCAATTTGTTTTCGACTAATGTTAAAAAAGCAGATAAGGTTGGGCTGTTTGTAATGGTAGGGTCCAGCTTGTTCCATTCACGCGTCATTAAAGGAAAAAAGGAATGCTTATGACTTTCCGTATGAATTGGGTGTTCGTTTAATGTTAGAGTGTGTTTATGTCGGGTGGGTCGGGTTTGTGTTGTGGATAAGTATTTTGAGCTGTCTATTTTTATTTCGTTATGAATAAGTTGGTACATCATTGTACCCCGTATCTGCCTTTTTAACGTCGCTATTGGAAATGACAAATTAAACTTCAGCGTACTAGAAGTTACACCTTCAGTGACATTGTGAACAAACATTAGAGAGAACTCAGAAGCAATATTTTTTTGTAACTTGTTTGGGCAGTAACTAGCGTATGTAATGCGGTCCTGTACTAAGAGTTGGGGGCCAGAGACCGCATTTTGTTAACTTTTGGCTGGTTGCCCGGATGATCTCGTTTTGTTCTCGCAACGATGCCCGGATACCGGCTCTGGTTTTTGGCTCAAGGTCACTTGAAGGTCGCCGACAACGGCAGCTGAAAGCATCTGATGTTTAAAAAGCGGGGACGAATTATTTAATGCGTCAATTCAGCTCGACCGCCCATCAGGTGCTCGGTTTGTTTCAAAACATCGTACTTCATAGTGAAATATTTAGCGCGCACAATAGGCAAGGCCACGGTGAAGGGGGACACACAAGCGCTCGTGTGTCCCCCCTTCACTGTGTCCTTGTCTATTGCGCGCGCTAAATATTTCACTATGAATACGTACCAACTCGCCCAACTATCAGTTCTGCAACATCGTACTTTCTTTTTTCCTTAGGATACTTCCAGTCTGGACTATTCGTCTTCCACCGGAAATGTCAGGGGAAGGGGGTATCAGGGTGGGTTATACCAACGCCTCCTAGAGAGTGGGCCTAAGTGCACTCTATATAATATGACGTCATGCTACTCGGACCGAAAATTCCATCGTTAAAAGTCCAGCGTGACGAAAGCGGTGGCGTCAAAATCACCGCGGCTTACTCGGGAGCATGCGCATTAGATTACGTGGCAGTCGGGCAAGGTATCATGACGTCATGGATCGAAGTCCACATGCCTTGTGCGATCTAAGAGGCGTTCGATACACCTGGGTGGTGGAAGAGGGACTCACGATGTGCTATTCAATACCAACACGAGCAGGAAGAACTAAGTAATAAAGAGATGAAAGGTACGTTAGTCTGCGACCTAACCTAACCTTTTGATATTGGCGATTCATTCAAAACTGTAGTGTTGCGCGTGCAGCAGCGTGTCGCAATTTCCCTGATGATCCATGGACCCAAGATTTTGCTAGTGATAGCTTTTTTTTTCTGTAATTCTTTGATTCCTTCTTTTGACTCCCCCTATTCCTTCATTCACTGCTTCCTTTCAAACTTTCTCTTCTTATCTTGCATTCTCCTTTGTTGTCTTGTTTACTGCTCACGAGCTTTGATCTCGTCATGCAACGGCTCCAGGTGACCCCCCACCCCTATCGCCGACTCCAGGTTGTCAGATGATCGATCGATGGCAGGGACAGAAAAGCCGCGCACAGCCACTTCGCGTAACTAAGCCGATTTACGAAAAGACTGCCGCAACCTCTCATTCATATAGGAAAACAAAATGAAAAAAAAAGGCAGGTTGTTGCGGGCGGCGAAGGGCTAGCAGTCTTTAGGACGATGCGATAGCGCAGTTTTCCATAATCCTGGCGATGTCGACGGCAGCTCTTTCCGTATACCCGCGGTGATCACACGTGCCATGCTCAGGTGCAGGCAGCGATTGCGCAACCAAGGCAAATAAATTAGATTTCTCAACTAAGAACAAAAAGAATACGAGTTTTTTTTTTCTCCCTCTCTCTTTTTGTATTTTTTGTTCCGCATTGTGTTTCAGCACGAACGTAAAAGCGAGAGTCTGCTTGCGGGGTTGTTCACCGGGGATGACACAACGCGATGGAAAGGGGCGATAATGGGGAGCGGAGCTTCGAAGCGATAGAGGATTGCCGGCAGCCTGATTAATGAACGCTCCGGGTCGAGGATATCGCGATCCCCGCGTTTCGATTCGCTGTCGCCTGCGTTCGTCGACGTGTACAGTGTATACAGTCTTGGGCCCCTGAAGGTCCAAAGACATTTTCCTTGTTGTGTTCTTCGGTGGCATCGCGTCGTCCTTTTTCTTTCTATCTTTTCTGATTGTTTTTTTTTGCTTATTTTTCCTTTTGTTACTTGCAAAGCAGCACATTAACTACGAAATGCACATATCGTGTTACCTTCGTTCGTCACGTGTTGGCACGCGTATTAAAGAGAGAGAGAGAGAAATATATCCGACCTGCGATTGATCCTATATGAAAACACAATTTCAAGCAGGCCACTTTCCTTTTTTAACGCGATAGCGTTGAGGGCCCCGTGTCGCAGCAAATCTGGCGTCGGCAACCAGCGTGTGATCGCGGGTGGTGGAGAAAATCATCCAACCACATCGACCGCGCAGGCCCTCCACGTGGTGCAAGGTTTTGGTGAACAAAAATTGAATTTCCCACAGTGAAAACCGTCAGAATAATGGTAAAGTACGACTTTACCATTCGGCGTTGGATTCGCCGTCGGATTGTTTACCAATCGGCGTCGGATTGTAATTTGAATTTACGAGAAAACCTAATTCTGCTACGAGGAAACTCAAACATTTCTACCAGACCTGCGCGCGTCGGGGTAATAGCAAACAATTAATAAAATAATAAAGAAAGTTGCTAGGGCCCTTCCCATTTTAATATAAGACCACTTACACTGCCCCCAGAAAAACGTCTTTCCAGCAATGCATTTCAGTTTAAAAGTGAAGCCGACTTTAATGAGATCGGTGTAAGCTTGGTCTTTGTAAGCTGGCTTTCCCTCGTTCATTGTTGCAGTGAATGAAGCCTACTTGCCGTATGCGAACGATGCGATGCGAACGGGTCCCGATAACGCTATCGCGTTCAACTCAAAGGCGAAGCTTAAGCGGCCTCCAAGTTTTCAATGAGGAGCTCGTTAGGTGGCTGGTTTGGCCTTGTTTTTTTTTTTTATGTTAGCGCTCCGTTGAAAGGGGTTGGAATTTCTGGGAAAAAAGCGCTGGAATGCGGTGAGTGAGCTTGGAGCGTTACTGCAGTACGGCTTGTGCTGCTCAGACGCGGCTGTGTGAGAGAGGGTGGTGCCGCGATTTCGTGATGCCGGCCGTCCAAGTTTTAATGAAACACAGTGTAAGAGCTTTGCGAAACCTTCGTTGGTGCAGCGCGCGCGCCCGTGTGTATGAGTTTCTTAGAAATCCTAATCATAAAGTTAAGTTAAGCATGCAAGACTGCTCTCGATACATTTATTGAGGTGCGAAGGTGAAAAAAGAAAAGATGACATTGTGCAGCAAGACGGAAGTGCTGCGTTTGTGGATTTTAACGTACAAAGCACGGGTCTACCATACATCCATTGACTGTATGCATGTGTCTTTTATGTTCTTTCTTCTTTTCTTTTTTTTGCTTTCTTTCTTTTCCTATCTTTCTTTTTTTTAATCCTTTTTGCACGGCCTAAGCGCGGTGGCTCGGTGATTATGGTGTTCCGCCACTGAGTGCGACGTCGGTAGTTTAGCCATGGTAGCCACATTTCGATGGAAGGTAAAATACAAAAGAACGCTCGGGTACTTAGATTTTAGGGGTACTATACATTGGACAAATGAAACGCGAACAGAAAATTACGCAGTAGAACAACTTTCGTGAGTAAGAACTCGCAGAGCGCGACCTCTTACCGCTATACCTAACCGGTCGTTAAAGAAGCCGAAATCATGTTTCTATCACAAAGAGAGGGCGAAGACGTTCTAGTTGCCTCTATCTGATTCGCGTTTCAATTCTTCACGACAGTAGGCTAAAGGGACACCAAAGGAAACAAATTAATTGAACTGTATTAAAAAGTTACCCTTCTACAACACGATAAACCAATCCTCTTACCATGAAAAACCAGACAAGACGCAAATACGTAACACTGGTTGATACGTTCCCGCACCATTTCTCAGCTCGAAGTGACGTCATGGATGTTAACGACTACCGCTAGGGCCTAGTTCGTTTTTTTCTCGGTAAAGATGGACGCTATTGTATTCTAAAGGCCGAGTCTATTCCCCCGGCGGCCGGGAGAATTTCTGAAGCAAATTTCTCCCGGCACTCACCTCCTATCAGCGCTCGGAAGTCACGTGACAGACTGCCGGGAAAAACTTCCTGCAGGTGTGCCCCAACCTACCATCCCCTAACTAACATAACCTAGCCTAATCTAACCTTACCTAACCTAACCTTCCGAGAGCCAGTTGGAGGTGCGTGCCGGATGAAATTCGCTTCAGAAATTCTCCAGGCTGCCGGGAGCACAGACACTGCCTATTCTGAAAGAGCCGGAGACAATTAGAATCCAAGTTTTATTCCGCCACGACACCCAAAATGCGAGAAGACGTTTTTGAAGCCGCAACTAAACAGTATACATGTATGCATAGCATACGTCGCTTTAGCGTTTCTTGCTACGTATAGCACGACATCGTCAGAGCTAAATATGTCGTTACGAACGGCGTATGCACTGAAAAGCACTCGACTTAGGGAATAAGAGAGAGCCAACTACATAGACTGCCGTTGGACAACTGTAAGTAACACATCGTTCACCGGGCTGGTATACGTCATCCATTATGCAACACTGCTCTCTCGTGAAGTGCCTTTCACCTATGTTTGCCGTCCACTCATTGTTTAAGTTACACCGGCGCTTGCGAACCGCTTTCGGCAAAGTGGATTGGCCCCAGTACAAAGCGCGCCCCGAGGCAACACCCACTTGATCATTGAACAATGGGCTAAACAGGAGATTCTGGGGTAGCGACCGCTACAGTTTGTCACAAAGAGTCGAGAAATGCCGCATTTTCCGAATATAAGCACGCCTCCGAGTGAAGCTTTTCTTTGCGAACTCTCCCAGATTTTTCTGACCGTCATAACCGGGAATTTCGGACTATATCCCTGCGGCCATCTGTCGAACTTCACCGCAGTGCACCAAAGTAACGCAATGAGCATCCGTTTTTTTTTTTTTTTTTTCCATTTCAAACGACCGTTTGCATTTCAACAATTTTCATTTAGCAACGTCCAAAGGGTACGCCCTTCTAATACCATGCGTATTTATTTGCGGAACTCATTCGCAAATTTTCTGCTGCGTTAGAGCATGTGTTTTAATCCTGACCAAAATTCTGCTACAAAGCAGCAAGGGCGTTACGATTACGTGCGGTAAGTATACATAATAATAAAAAGGTGCACCCTCTTGACGTTGCTAACTGAAAATTGTTGAAATTCGGGCGGCCTTCTGAAATACATACTTATGTATATATTTTACGTAAATACTGCCCCTTCAGCTACGCCGGTGCACTGCGGTGAAGTTCTACAGTAAGACTATAGGGGGCAATGTCCAAAATCTCTCGATATCAGCTGTTTAGAAAGACATTTATTTCAACGAAAGACGACACGAATATTCTTAGTTACAATGACGGTACAATTAAACCAGGACAATAAGATATGCAGAGTACTGAGCATTGTAATCACGGCACATTTTTACAGAAACGTCCGAGTCCACGGGGCATCATAAACATATTCCCACTTAGACGAACATAAACACGTGCGCAAAATACAACCAGGGCTAAAAGAAAGCTAAAACAGAGCGCTATTTCTTACACCCTTCTTGTATTTTGCGCAGCACTTTATTTGTTCTGTATAAACCAACTCGTCTGCAACAGAGTACTTCTGGTTAACCTTACTACACGTGTTTGGGTCCCTGTTTTGTTCGCTTCTCTTTGCTAGTCCGCAATTCCATTAACAAGCTTTGTTTATTTATTACCTTTCTTGTCGTTAACATATTGCTTCGCTTGCGTCTTTTCCAGTTGTACATTTGGCGAGCTGCCTTTTGTGGGCGCGCCGTGTGCTTCGCGAAACAATCGTAATATGTGTCATCGCTGAACACTCCGGCTTTTTACGCATAAGAAAAAAAAAATGCTCATGAAAGTCGTCTTCCGCGGCCCCGGGGGCCCAAGATCCCCATCGGATGGTGCGTTACTATACCGACACTGTCGTCATAGAGCAATAGAGATATCATTGCTTTCCCCCCCCCCCCCTTTTCGTAGCATATGTACTTCCGTTTCTTTCAATTTCTCCTTTTCTTCTTCTTTCTTTACCATTTCTTACCATTTCGCCTTTTCCACTGCTTGATACCCTCGTAGCTCGATTTTTTTTTTTTTAATCGTCTGCTCGTTTCCTTCTGCTGCGCGCCGCGCTCTTCTGCAAGAAATCGTCTGCCACCATTTGCCGTCGCCGAAACGGCTTTAATTAATTCGAAAGTCACCTGAGGCGGTTTTCCCCACTCGTTACGGTCTCACCGCGGTTTTGTGCGCTCGCGTACGTTCCTTCTAGCTGTCCCAATCGCGCATACATCCTCTCCCTTTTATTTTTTGCCTCGCTCCACGGGTGTCTTTGCACACGCCACACCGCACGCTCGACTCGCTTCCTTTAATCTCCCTCTTAAGCCTATATCGTTTATATAGCGTGTTTATACAGTACGTTTACATAGCGCGGCTTCGCTCATTGTGCGTAGCGCGAATCATGCGTGGGTCTTTTGTATCGTCGTGATGCGAGAGCTGTAGAAAAAAAATGGCGCCTGAATACCCGATCTATAGAAATGCATGGGCCCGCTCTTAAGCCTAACATTTGTACAGTGCAGGGGTTCTTTCGTATATCAGTGTGAGGCATGCGGGTTCCTTTATATCGTCGTTTTTTGATAATTAGAAGCATCTCGCCTACATTACCGATGCTTATAGAAGTGGAACGTATATTTCTAGCGGGCTGAATTCGTATTCTTTTTTTTTTTCTTCATCATCCCTGTCCTCCCACTTCTTTATTGTTTTTATCTTTATCGCTGTCTCAACTCTCTTTACTTAACCGGATCGCGAAATGTCATGCGACGGCTTTAATGGAAATGTCACAATAGTATAGATTATATATTGTTGGATTGGGGATCGTGGTTCGGGAGACGAGCGTCACATTAAGGGTCGATCTATGGCCTGCGCCGTTGCTTCATCTCGATGAGGTGTAGCTGGCCCACCGGGGCGTCCCACGAAGGCTAAGCGGGCCCACCCCGTCATGCGTATCATCACGACGAAAGCGGCTTGTTGTTTATTAGTTCTAGGAGGCGAGCTTTCAGACATAGAATGAGAGGTTTATTTACAGTTTTACGGGAGTCATTAGAGCTTAGTGACTGTATGGCATCGCGCACCTAAGCACGAGGTCACGCTGTCAAATCCCGGCCGTGGCAATCAGCATTTCCATGGCGGCGAAATGCAAAAGGATGCACCTTAAGGAACCCCGTGTGGTGAGAAATTAATCCGGAGTCCTCCACTACGGCGTGCGTCACAATCACATCGGGGTTGTTGCATTTAAAACCTAAGAATTTAGTTCATTTAAAGCTTCCTCTGTTCCTTTCTTAGTACAGTACCTGACCATCTAAACTAGATTCAAATGAATAAAAAGAAAGAAAAGAAACAGTAACAGCTCTGGAAATAGCCAGGCCACTTTTTATATTTGCATTCTTCCCTCAACGATGGCCTCTCATATCATGCATCCACGTTAATTACCTTAGCCACCACTGTGGGCCTCGCCCAACGCGCACAACGGTTTTCAATGTGGCAAGTCAGGCGAAATGCGACACATGTGATCGAACTTCTTTTTCTTTAGAGTCGTTTTTGATTTGGACCATGTTCCCAATGTCGTTCACGAGGAAAAGATACTCGCGTCTGCTCTACGTCTTTCGAGCCATGTCGCTGTGTTCCGTGCACCATGTAACCCGCGTTCACTTCATGAACGCGGGTTGCACGCATGCGTATGGACGCCACGAACGTGCACCGCGGCGTCGAAGCACCAACGGAATGGGCGCGAACGAGATCGTGGACTCTACATTGATCTGGGTGGTGCGACGCATTGTGGTGGAGGCGCTTGTGTAAGGTTGGCAACAGCTTCGCTGTAGATCCACTTTCAGAGAGTGGAATGGAGGCGGAAATATTTCTTTTTCTTTTTGTAGGGATATGCCTTCCGCTTGGTGCTATGCCACTCTTATCATTCACCGATCACGGCCGGGTGATCGCGCTGATAACGCGGGCGGGAGCGTCGCTCTGACCGCTGAAGAAGCACCAAAAGCGCGAGAGAGAAATAATCCACATTGGTCATGTGTTTGCATCAATACCGCCTGAGATCGTCTCTACTTTAAACAGCGAAGTTGTTTAAGCCAGCCGTAAAAAGTGCGCGTTTCACGAAACTATCATCATCGGCATTGGGTCGAGCGTCGTCGTCTTCTTCCGCAGCTGGCTCATTGACGCCCCTGAGGTTAGCGCTCGTGCTCGTGCTACGGCACGCGCTCGTGCCACTGCTCCCGCGTTCGTCGTCGTCGTCTTCTTCCACAGCTGGCTGCGTGGCCGCTAATCATTCCAGCGTGCAATTTCACTTCTCTTCTGTCGTCGTAATCGGGAGGCAAAGCTTGCACTAGGCCGCGCAAAGCTCGAGGAACAACGAAGCTGGCTGATCGATTGCGTCTCCTGGTGGTAGCTATAGGTTGAACTTGGCTATGTCGAGGTTGAACTTGGTTGTATCTAGGTTGCACTTCGTAGCAGCTTGGTTCGGCCTTGCCTATGCCTGAGTTGAGCTTGGTTATGCCAGGTATCTCTTAGGTTATGACGCAATCGATCGGCCAGCTTCACTGTGTCTCGAGCTTTGCGCGTCCTAGTGCAAGCTTTGCCGTTTTTTTTTTTCGTCTTTGTCTGGTTGTTGCGCTGACCAATCCTGAAAGAAATAGCATCGAAAAAGGCACCGCTACAAAATCGCGACCTAGTTTTGATGCGCACCCCATAAAGAAGCTTCAATATTTGCGTTTTCTCTTGTTTCTTCCTTTTTTTTCTTATTTTCGTTCAATCCCAAACCTTATATTTTATTGTGTAGGGTAACAAACAGCGCGTGTGTCTCGTTGACGTCTCTGCCTTTCCTTCGATTTTCTGTCTATCTCCCTCTCTGAAAGCAGCTGCTCACTTCTCAAAGGCTTGCGATCTGCGGTCGATTGCAGGCTGCGCAGGCGTTCAGAGTCTACCTCATCCAGGGAGGGTGTTCTAGACACTGTCGATGTCCATCATGTCATCAAATTCCGCTACGTTGCAGCTTTGAGCCAATCAGAAAGCGCGCAGCCGCCCTGTGAGCCAATCAGAGCGGGCCACATGGCGGATTCTACAACGACGGCGGAATCGGGCAGCGCTCCGAATAGCATGGCAGTTATAGTTGTGCTTGACGCGCATATCACCTTCTCTTCCTCAAAAAATTATCAAAACCTGTTTGTGTTTAATGCATGAAGAAATCAATATAAAGCAGCATTACCTTCTTCTATCCCTAAAAAAAATCTGAAATGTCGGCACGTGACATATTCCGATGACGTAACAATATGGCGAGTGTACCGAGACTCAATTCGAGGCTAGATTCGAACATACACCGTGTCAAACCGGCCAAACCATATGCTAATGTTTACCTGGAATTTAAAGACAAGTTTGTTTCTTCTGTTATAGGTTCGTCTTTTTCTTCGTCTAACGCTATGCAATTTCTTTCTTCCATGGTGAAGATATGAAATGTTAAAAATTATGAAAGACGAAACTTTCGGTGGTTCCGAAGCGGAACGTCGGCATCCGGTAAGATGTTTGTTCTTTTAACTTTAGCTTTTCATGCCGGAATTCTCGGCTCGGGTTTACACATGTCAGCGACGAAACGCGCACCCGCATTTCAATTTTCCCCAGTTCCTGCGAAACGTGATTTATATCTGCCGAACGGCGTAACGCGCGCTTTGCGTTTACTTTACTTTATTAATATTGTATTTTTTTTTAAATCATTTCTTTGGATCTTCGTTCGCGCTGGATTTACAACGCCGTAGCGCACCACACACGCCCCGCCTCGACACGCTCGCTTAAATCAACTAAAGAAACACGCGAATGCATCACCGCAACGGGGAAACGCGAACAGAATTCATCTTCGCTTCCAAACTAGTTCAAGCGACAGCTGGAAAACACCTTTGTCCTCATTTTTTTTTTTTTTTAATATCGTGACCGCTTCCTTGCCTCTCGTTTTCGCTTCTGTCGGCATCAGAGAGTGTTTCCTTGCTTTGGAATTTATTCACTCGTGCTCCGTATTATCTTCTGATTCTTTTTTTTTTCTTCTTTATAATCGTTTTCGACTTCTACCCAATGTCGTTGACGAGGAAAAGATACTTCCGTATGCTCCACGACTTTAAAGCCATGTCGCTGTGTTCCCTGCGCCGTGTGACTCTCAATTGAAACTGCTTTGATCGAATTGTCGACTCTGTTGTCCTCCTTGGTCCTTGAGATCTGTCATGTTTCTTTTTTTCTTTTCTCTTTCCCTTCCATTCTTCGTATCTTCCATTTCCAAGTTTGTGTCCCCTTCTTTCTAAGAGTAGGCAGGCGTTGTCAGCCTTCTGGTGGCCAGTTTCCAGCCTGTTCCTTGCTTTCTTGTTTTCTCTCTTTCAAGTGTTAGTATGTTATCGATAATAATCGATCAATTAATCAATCAATCAATTTTATTTGCCTGCCCAGGAACATCCTGGTAGTCTTGGTACAGGCGCACGTTAGAAATGCTACAACATACATGCAGAAATATATATGCACCAACGAAAAGAAATAAAAAGGCCACGTTCAATACGATTGCGGTTTATAATATACAGCATATAACATACATAGTATAACACAACACAACACGACATAACATAGCATAGCATAATATAATATTAGAAAGTATAACACCTAACATACAAAAAAATGCAATGATTGAAATTGATACATTCAAGCACACGGTAACAGTCACATGGATCAAGGCGGACAAATACGTGCCAACAATCAAGAACGGATTGGCAATGGATTCAACTGCCTCTTGAAAAGTCGGCAAATGTCTGTAGAACATGTCAGTTTCGTAGTGAGTAATAATAATAATAATAATAATAATAATAATAATAATAATAATAATAATAATAATAATAATAATAATAATAATAATAATAATAATAATGTTCTCCGTGCACGACAATGGAGGACTTCGTCTTCTCGCACTGAATATTGAGAAGCAAGTTACATCGGCTGCTATTTAAATTTCTCATAAAGCGACCGATTCGTCTGTAGTCAGTGGTTCAGCAGTACTTGCTAATAGCCAGGAATAGCTTGATTCAGTACGACTGGTCTTCAGTTATCCCCGCCTATTTTGTAATTTGCTCCCATGGAAATGAAGTGAGCATCAAGACTGCCGACAAGCCACACTGAAGCATCTCCCTTTCAAATGCATAAGCCTGTGTGTTTTAAATACAATTTAATTCAATTCAATGCTTTATTTATCTTTCTGTGAAAGCAAGAAAGGAGCAGTCACTTATAACTCGCCGTTTCACCACAGTTTCTCTCGCTCGAATTCACGCCGAGGAGTCGCGCCAGCTATTGTATACGTGATCGATTCTCTCTCGGGCCGCGTTAAGAAAGCGTTTGCGCCTGATAACCGTCGGTCGCGCCATTTCATCGATTCGCATTCCGTAATTCGCACTCCGTGCTTTTTTTTTTTTTCCGTCTGCAGACGACGAAAAAAAAATCGTCTGGTTAGCGTCGTCGTTTATCGTCTGGTTTATAAGGAAGGCGCACTGCGTTCAAGGCCGAATTATGACGCAATACGGGTCGGGCGCAGACGGTGGTGAAAGGTTCTCAACTCGAGCAAGATGTTCGATCGTCTGCCCTCATCGTATGCGCATTTCAATTTCTCCAAGATCCGGCGACTTCAAACACTGGAGAGGCGTCTTTGGGGGCAAACTTCACGGCTTTCTTTTCTGCATGATCCCCGAGGCGACCGGATTTGGGGGGGGGGGGGGGGGGGGGCTTATTCGATTGTTCTGAGTAAATGGCCTGATTTTTCTTTTTCATCATGCTCCTGACCTCTTTCAGCATTGTCTCTTCTAGTCATATTTACAAACGATTGCCTCGTTGTTGTTGTCGTTGTTGTTGTTGCTGCGTTCGTTTATATTTGGGTTGCCACGCGGCATAACTTTAAAAAGAAATTAAATATAGGTATGTAGGCTCGTTTGAGGTCGATACTTCTCAACTTGTCGCTGTTGTTGTTGTTGTTGATAATGATGATGATGATCTCGTCATCGGCACAGTCCCCCTTCCATCCCAAAGCAATCACCGGCTTTATGAATTTCACCCGGGGTGATCACGTCATCGTCGTCATTGATGAGGGATGCCGCGTGACCCATCAATCAATCAGTAAATCGTTAAACGCCGAGAAAGCTTTCTCCTGTAGCATACTATTTTAAGTGTTCGTTAATACATTCGAAGAACTCTTCAAATGGCCGCATCCACATTAAGCCAGCCTCGGAAATAGGAATGCGGCAATCAATAGCCCCTAGTAGAATAATATAGATTAGATACTGCGGTTTTACGTGCCAAACCCACAATTTAATTATGAGGCACGCCGTAATGGGGGACTCGATCCCGCGTCCTCGAGCTCAGCAACGAAACCCCATAGCCACTACGCCACCCCGGTGGGTAGGCCCTATAGATGCATTCGTTCGGTAATATTCTACGACCATTTTGACATTTATACTACCCTAGGTTCTTCCTTTTTTATTTCTGCTACGAAGACCTTGAAAAGATTCTGCCGGGTGTTTTACTGACTAACTCGTTGTTAAAACATGTCACAAGCCTTCCAGGACATATTTCATTTTCATTTTTCTACAGGAGCCCTTCAGGAGATAGCGCATATCTGCCAGCCTGTGAACTTCTAATTCGTCAAAAATGCAGCAGACACAATCCACCCACCCAGGGCAGGGGCGACAGAGGAAAGGATATTACTTTTTTTTTCTAGTTTGCCCTAAGCAAACGCATATTGCACAATTACCTTTATTAATTTATTTATTATTATTGGTTTATTATTTATTATTTTCATAATGCTTATTAACTTTATTATTAATTAACTTATTAACCTTTAGACGCAGCGCGCAAGGAGCAACAGACTCAGGAGGGTTGACAGGCGAAACAGTGCTTCAACTTCCTTGTTTGGGCTTCATGGTCGCTGTTTTGTTGAGTTTAATTTGAAGAATAACTGCTGTGATAACTCATACAGGGTGTATTTTAAAGGGGGACATTTTTTTTCGAATTTCCTATTGAATGCAGCATCATTGTATTCCTTTATCAGGAATACTCTTAGATGCGGACATTATTTGCGCGAGAAATCAAAATACATATACTTGATTAAATTAACTTTTCAACTGTTATCTTGACGGCAGACGTTGCAGCTCAGGAATTGTCGCCGGTGAATTTGCAAGGCATGTCTTCATATTTTTGGAACAATTCAGGGAATGATGCCAGTTTCAAGATATATGCGTTGCCAAAATGTGCGACGAAATACGTTGATGCTCCGGTTATTTTTGTGTCTCAATGCATAAAAAGGCCTTTTGTTTGGGACAGAATATAGTACGCTCTAGTTTAGAAAAAAAAGCCTTAGTCGAGCAACGGTGCATTTTTACCGCAATCTTGACGGCGCTTATATCAAGACTGGTGCACTTTCGGATTTTCTTAAAAGGATGTTCCTTGCAGCCGAGTGACTTCCACTTGTATATTGGGATGTGTATCCGAAATTAACTAGTTTAAAAGTTGATTAATGAGACTTCGAAAAATCGTCGAAATTATGCATTTTGATTCCTTGGGCAAGTAATGTACGCCTCTTCGAGCAATCCTGCTCAAGGAACATATTGCTGCTATACGACACCTGCTGTTTCTAAATATTCTGTTAACTAAAAACAAAATAGACAGTTCTAGCTCGTCCGTAAAACGTATTACGCTTCACGAAATACCTGGTTGCTGGAGGCGTGGATGGCTGTAACAACGCTGGTAGGGACGCCTTGCGACACTTTATCCAACTGAAGAGCGTTAGAATTCTTTTTGTTTTGTTTTGTAAGTTTGGTGTTCTCGTGTCCTCTCTGCTATCGCGTCACATTCTCTGTCTCCTCTCTCTACCTCACTTATAGACCGTTGCTCGCAAGTACAAAAAAATGTTTTTTTTTCTTTTGGTGGGGGTGAGGGGGCCGGAGGGGGGGGGGGGGGGGGCTGCTGAGAGGAAGGCTCACGCGCGGTTACAGCCGTCCTGATAACATTGTTCTGACGCCCAGGGAGCTCTAGTTGGAAAGGTCTCATAGACCCCAAACGAGGCATGCATTGTGACGTCGCTTTTCCCCCTCTCCCACGCTGCGGCCTTGTCGATTGTACACGTTCTCAACCACTCCCTTGACGCGGCCTGCTAGACAGCAACAGCAGCAGTGGAAAAGTTGAAGGAACAGGCAACTGGAAGTTGAACTTTAAAATCAGGGAAGAGATCGACAGAGAAGGCTCGTTACAGGCATGGATAACTGTACGCAGGGATAGATGTTTTAATAAGGAGAGAAAATATCTAGGAGAGACACAGAGCTGGACAGCGATGGATATTGCAAAGCCTGAGTAGGTCAATAAGTTAATATTTGTGACTATTTGTCGTCTAGGTGACTATTTGTCGCCGCCCCGTTTAAAGGGGACCCCAATAGGGATCACCATCATCTCTTTAGGCTGTTCACGTTTACGTTACCGGTGATCCAGTAATACGCACACTGATACGGACGTATACGCAAAGGTAATACGCATACGACAAGCTAAAGCTCGCCATCCTCTCTGAAGATTTCTCCTATTCTGAGAAGCGCGTCACTTCGTAGCCCTTTTCTGTTTCCTTCTTGCTTCCCCAAGTGCAAGGCAACAAACCAATTGCAACCAGGTTAACCTCCCTGCATATCCTTCTCTCTCTCTATATATATATATATATATATAATCTAAAGTTTAGCACTCGTTCGTATTCATATCCGTGAACCGAGATCGCGTACGACGCAATTATCGCCACGCGTTCGAAGACGCTGAAACGACAACGAGCCGCATTCAGCCGCAGAAACCAAGTCGATTCGGTGGAAAATTTCGCCGAATAGACCTTCCCACAAACGGGTCGAGGGAATGGGAGATTGGGAATGTGTCATTAGACGGCTTCGTAGGCGAACGAGCAGTGGGCAGTGTTCCGATTGAACCACCGCGAATATAGTGAATCCCGCACAAAGCCGGACTCGATGAAAGCCGAAGGACCTGTTCGGGACAGTTGTTCGTAATTGCTTCGTATAACGCGCCAAAACGAGGGACTATTATGCTATGCAGCCGCCCAAAACGACGGCTCCTTTCCAACAGAGCACGCCGGTAACACGCGATAGAACGACGTAAATCTAGGAGTGACACAAAAGCTCGCTATAGCGACGTCGTGCCACACGCGTATGCATAAACGTGCTTGTCGCTGAGTATGGGCAAAACAGTTGATGTTCGCGACTCCGATCTGTGTCTGTCACACGAGCGACGTTCGCGAGACATTCAGAGTTGGTCGTGAATACTCGTATACCCATTGCATTTATCTCTAATCTGCTCTCATTACAACCAGAGGCCACGTGCACCGCCGTTAGCCTTTCGATCGTATCTCGTTCGTTGTGCACCCCTTCGTGATATGAGTTACGGATACAACGCGCCTCGCTGGGAGGACAGGACATTTGAATATTCTTCGGTGAAGCTTGACCCCAATTCCTTTCGAATCACCACCGGCCCTAACTCTATCTGTAATATACGAGGGAACATCCAAATTTACATTCAAGCGACCCTTATAGCGGCTCGGCAACACAGGCTGGCAAGGCAAGGTAGGGCTAGGCAGATAGATAGATAGATAGACGGGCCATCGAACCTGAATGATAGAGTGTAGGACCAGACAATGTGATAGACAGACGAGGTACAGAGCCCAGGAGAGTAGAGAGAAGACAGACCCCAGAGTCGATGACAGACAGAGCGGTCAAAGCCATCCTCAAGAGCGTGTCGGCCTGTTCGTCTCGGATTGTGTGAGATGGTAGAGGGCAGACAGACAGACAGACAGAACAGACTTTTGACAGACAGACAGACAGACAGACAGACAGACAGAAGACAGACAGACAGACAGACAGACAGACAGACAGACAGACAGACAGACAGACAGACAGACAGACAGACAGACAGACAGACAGACAGACAGACAGACAGACAGACAGACAGACAGACAGACAGACAGACAGACAGACAGACAGACAGACAGACAGACAGACAGACAGACAGACAGACAGACAGACAGACAGACAGACAGACAGACAGACAGACAGACAGACAGACAGACAGACAGACAGACAGACAGACAGACAGACAGACAGACAGACAGACAGACAGACAGACAGACAGACAGACCAGACAGGACAGACAGACAGACAGACAGACAGACAGACAGACAGACAGACAGACAGACAGACAGACAGACAGACAGACAGACAGACAGACAGACAGACAGACAGACAGACAGACAGACAGACAGACAGACAGACAGACGACAGACAGACAGACAGACAGACAGACAGACAGACAGACAGACAGACAGACAGACAGACAGACAGACAGACAGACAGACAGACAGACAGACAGACAGACAGACAGACAGACAGACAGACAGACAGACAGACAGACAGACAGACAGACAGACAGACAGACAGACAGACAGACAGACAGACAGACAGACAGACAGACAGACAGACAGACAGACAGACAGACAGACAGACAGACAGACAGACAGACAGACAGACAGACAGACAGACAGACAGACAGACAGACAGACAGACAGACAGACAGACAGACAGACAGAAGACAGACAGACAGACAGACAGACAGACAGACAGACGAGACAGACAGACAGACAGGACAGACGACAGACAGACAGAAGACAGAAGACAGACAGACGACAGACAGACAGACAGACAGACAGACAGACAGACGACGACAGACAGACAGACAGACAGCCAGACAGAAGACAGACGACAGACAGACGACAGACAGACAGACAGACAGACAGGACAGACAGACAGACAGACAGACAGACAGACAGACAGACAGCAGACAGACGACAGACAGACAGACAGACAGACAGACAGACAGACAGACAGACAGACAGACCGACAGACAGACAGACAGACAGACAGACAGACAGACAGACAGGGACAGACAGACAGACAGACAGAAGACAGACAGACAGACAGACAGACAGACAGACAGACAGACAGACGAGACAGACAGACAGACAGACAGACAGACAGAGACAGACAGACAGACAGACAGACAGACAGACAGACAGACACAGACAGACAGACAGACAGACAGACAGACAGACAGACAGACAGACAGACAGACCAGACGACAGACAGACAGACAGACAGACAGACAGACAGACAGACCGACAGACAGACGAGACAGACAGACAGACAGACAGACAGACAGACAGACAGACAGACAGACAGACAGACAGACAGTACGATAGATAGATAGATAGATAGATAGATAGATGATAAGAGATAGACGGACGGACGGACGGACGGACGGACGGACGGACGGACGGAGACAAAGATTTAGGCTTTAGGCTGCAAAAACTGCCAACATCGTGTAGACGTCTACGCAACACAAAAATACAAAAGAAGAAAGCAGTGCGGGAACTCAAAAAGTCACCCTAGCGGAGATATCCGGCGTAGTATTGACCACGCGACAATCCATAACAAGCACCGCATTGTAAGTAGGCTGCACGAGGGCTTTTTTTCTCTTTTACAGCGAAGCTGTTAAGGGCTCATTCTTCGATGGTCGCGTCCGGACGTAAAAAAAAAACTGATTAGCCGTATGCTGTATGTGCGAGTGAAAGCGCGCGAGGGACGCGCGCTTTCACAGGGAGCGAACGCACGGCGGAGAGCAAACGCCACTTCTTCCGTCGCGCGAAAGGCCGTGGGGGGACGGGATGGAGGGAGGGAAGGCGACGTTTAGCTGCGGCACCAAATGCGTATCGTGTGACCGGGCGCAAGGGGAACTGGCGACTCCATCTCCCACGCGAAAGGAGGACAGCGGGAAGGCAGCGCGGGAGGGAGGGGTTGCGGCTTCTGCTCTGCGAGCAACTTGTACTTTGCGCGCCGGCGGGCGGTCGCGCGCACCGTATCTTGAAAGCCATCTGCAACACGGCTCCTACCTTTGTATGCGCTGTGCTTTCGCCGCTCAGTTTCCGTTTCGCTCGCTGCTGCTGGCGCGCTTGCTCATGCCAGAGTTTTGACAGTGGTTGGGTGCGGTCACACAAACAACGCGCAGAACTGTTGTCGACGGCGGCGGCGTTTTGCCCGCGTTCACACCGAACGCGCGCGGCGTTAGTGACGTGTTCATGGAGAACGTGCCAACCTTTGCTGTACACCCTATGGTGGTGTACCGTAGCGACCATAAGGCCATGGTCCCTGTGGTCCCTGAATAAAGAAAACCACCGGATCATACATATTTCTCATTCCTTAATAGTTCAAATAACTAATTACACCATCACATCTTAATAGTCATCATTGGAAATACATAATTCCCACCATAGTACAGCTTCACTGGTTTTCCATCTCCACCCCAGTGGAAGGGCGGACAGTTTTTTTTTTTTTCAGTTTCCTTACTGTCAATGCAAATTGGGCCAAGTATTTGTGAAACGCGGAAACAGAAACGCGGAAACTAAACGAATTAAAGTGTTGATTATAATGGTTCCTGCAAGTGCGCCTAGCGCATGAATATGCAAATGCAAAGCAAGTCACTGAAACAGTTTCCATAATAGATTGTGCGATTTTCTTTTTCTTTGTCGCTTTTATTAAGGGTTCACTCAAAGTGATAACAAACTTAGAGAACTCTAAGATGATCTCAGTGGTTATCGTAGTTAAATTGATTTAGGAACTCCTAGAAGGCCCTCGCTTTCCGGCCTAATTGGGGCCGTTGAAGACTGATTTCATTATTAAGAGGAATGTTTACGCCATCAGCTCCTACATAATCCATCGGAACGGATAAATAGTTTTTCTCGACAACCACTGTACCGAATTAGATCACATTTGTTGGGTTTGAAAGAAAACGTTAATCTCTACCCACCGCGGAGGGCAGACTTTTGTTTCGGACATCACTATGTGTACAAATAGTGGTAAAGTTTTCACAAATTAGAAAAACTAGGGCATCAAGCTTACAACTCGGTAATTCAGCGATTAAAACGATACCCGGATACTGTAAACTGTAAATCTATTGAGACATCTAAAGTGGATAAATTTGACTCTCAAATGTGCTGCCTATTTGTAAGCAGGGTTTTTGCAAAACTCTCGTAAGCATTGCAACAATATCACTAAAGCTGTATATTCATATACCAAATTTGTCCGCTTCAAAAGCTCATACAGATACCGTTGACTCAACTACGATGCCTATTTTTTGGTGGAGGGTCGCGGATTTCTAAACATAGTGCTTCGATATTTTTCGAAACTTTCCCATTTTTAGCAGTTTTGTAGAAACTGCGTGGCCCTGGATCAACATTCCGCCTCCTACAGTCGGTATAGAGTTCAGCTTTCTCTCTTAAATGCAGAAAAATTTCTTCATATGAGTTCAGTGGTTGTTTTCTAATGATATGATTTCTGCGTGCATTTGAATGCAGCAGTTGGGAGCAGACCTCGAGGTGAAGCTTCTTCTCAAAGCTGAGCGAAATGAGTCGTATGCTAGGCGAGGAGGACGCGATACGGGGAGATGTTGCAGCTGTTATACGTTACTGTTTTATGAAAGAAAAGAAAGTCGCAGTTTCACCCGGAAGGCGGAGCATTGGTTGCGATAGCAAATTATTAGACTGCTACACGCAGAAAGGTTAGTAGTTTTATCAGCTGCTGCAAACATTCGCTAACGATAACTAAATTAGCAAGCATGGAGTCACGCGCGCACGGGCAAATATGAACACATCTCACTCCATGACCGCGGACACTCGCTATCAGAACGCTGACGCGATGAAGAGCGACAGCCCTTCCCTCTTCTCCCCACCCCCTCTTTGCACTCCTCCCCTTTGCGCGCGCGAAAAGTCGGCGCGCACCCTCCTCGCCTTCCTCCTTGCTGCTCGCGAGAAGACGCTGCCGCGCCAAGCCACCATCCTTCTCGGCTCACCCTCGAATCCTTTCCCTCGCTCCTACAGCATACGGCGCGAGGCCGCGATGTTTTCGCACTTCGACTTTATACGGAACAGCACGGCGACGGCGGGAATTCGCCTGGAGTGTCCACATAATTTCTATCGCAATGAGAACATGTGATCTTATTGCCTCGCGTGCCCACTCCCTCTCCCGCAACCTCACAAGGGTTGACGAAGATCCCCAGCAGGAAGGAAGGAAAGAGTGAAGAAGGAAAGGCAGGGAGGTTAACCAGTTTTGCGCAACCGGTTTGCTACCCTACACATGGGAGCGGGATGGGGGAGAATGAAAAATGGGGAAGAGAGAGAGAGCACATCGCACAGCACACACATCGTCAGTCAGTTCGTCATTCTTGCGTGGTACGTGACATCACTGTCACAGCAGGGGATTCGGTTTGGGGCATGGCTTCGCCCATGCTGTCACCTGCAACTGGAGTGGCTTCGTCAGGGGTGATGCCACCTGCCACAACTGTACACGTTCTCGCCACAAGACGCCTATGTGTACCACCTGCTCTGGACAAGACCGCAAACAAGAAATATCCGGGAGTACTCGCTCGGATGGTCTGGCTTCGGGAACGACAGGCCTTCTGACTTCACAAAGTGGGTTCGAGAGAGCTCTCACTTTAAAAAGACCCAGAGAGAGAGAGAGAGAGAGATTTAGTGAATCCTGGAGAGGGTTGCCTGGCAGCACGCCTATAGCATGCTACTCCAGGTGGAGAGGATGAAAAATGAAATGATGTACAAAGTTCACGACAAATATACCTACACAACATGCACAACACTCGACTTAAGTATTTCATTTGAGACCAGTGTCTCAGGAAACACAAACGTGCCTTCGTTGCGCGAGATGCACAAGAAGCGCTAGTCCATAAGCCAAGACGTGTATCAATTCAAAGGACGACAGTTGGTGAATGTTGAGTGCGGACCTTGTGGTCATTACTTGTAGTGTAGATAGCCTGCAAGCGCAGCTCAGGTGCGTTATATGTTTCCGCACTTTGCATGTTGGGCACATTGGGGATCTTATCCGTTTGATTTTAAACCCGGACCGTCGTCAGCTGTTCGGCGGTATTTTGTTTCTTAGCTGCTACTTAGCATAATTTCCTGAAGTACTCATGGTTGAACAGCTCATTTATTTTTCTCTTTACTGATATCCACTAAATTATTGTGCTTGGGAAAATTTGTAGAGGGAAAAAATATAGTTGTGGCACCTGAGTGGACAAGACAGTTACCACTAGGCAGAAAATAAAATTGGAACACATACGCTTTATGAGCTAGATAATTCAAACTTTCTTATTTTATAGACAATTTATTTGCAAAAACTTTGCATATTTCAGATTATTTTTGCTTTATTCTTCTTTTATGTTATGAGCACCACGTTTGAAATGTTCTACGAAATTTTCAATAAATCTTGTTTTTAATAATAATTATGAATTGCATGGAGCTAATGTTTGTTTTTAAAAGTAATATCTTTGGAAAGTACATTTATTTATCTTTGTATTTATATATAGCATGACACTGTAGCCATGATAATATTTATTACAAAAAATAATTACGGAAACCTTCAAAAAGTGGCACATTTTTACGGTAACGACAGTGTTAACAAGTTTAGTTAATCAACTTCGTCGCAAGTAAACTAACAAGTGTTTAGAACTTAGCTAGTGTTCCTGTAGGATGCAGGGTTTCATCGTTGATATTAGCGCGTGGTACGTCATTGGAGCGAGCTGCGCATTAAGAGGAAGCTTAAGCTCGGGTGCTCGTATGTAGGTAAATACATATGTAAAAGGATAACTCGTTTTTCTCGGCAACCACTGGACACCAAATTTGACGAGGTTTGTTGCATTTAAAAGAAAACCTTAAAATCTAGAACTGTTTGTTCGAATTTTCGATTTAGGTCGTCAATTATTTATTAAAAATTGGCAAAAATCGCAAATTTTCAGAAAACGAAACTACAAAGTTTACGACTCTATATCTCAGTAATGAAAAATGATATCATAATTCTGTGAATTGCATCTAATAGTACATCTAAAGCGGACAAAATTGATATATTACACGCGAATCTCAAAAAAGTTCGAAATATGGAAATACAGCTTCGGTCGAACCCTAGTACACAAAGTAACAAATTCACTTAAGATGTAAATTGACATATCGAATTTGGCCGCTTAGAATTATCTGTTCTTGATGCAGAGCTATTAATTTGCTAACTTCAGGCTTCTATTTTTTTCGAACTTTCGAATATTTGCAAATTCTTTGAACGAAATGCAGGCCCTAAATCGACGTTCCGTTTCCCACAGTCTCTAGAACTTAACTTTCTCTCTCAAATGCCACAAATTTCATTCAATTCAGTCCAGTGGTTATCCCAGAAAAGCGTTTCTGCGCTTCACATGTATTTGAATAGGCTGCGTCGGAGTTGCGCCTGAGCTAAAGCTTCCTCGTCCTCGCTTTCTCCGTTGCAGACGACTTGCCGAAAAACCGTCTGCATAACTTCGCTCTGTATCCGCCATCTGCCACGGGCGCCCCGCTTAGGATCATCTCATCAAAAAGATAAGTGCGCGAAGATACTATAAGCGAAAGACGCTTTATGTATGCGTGTCTATCTCCTGTGCTTTAGAGTTGTTGTGTGTGTGTGTGTCTCTTCGTGTACTTGTCTTCTGCTCGTCGTCTGTTCCTCTACTGCTCATATTCGGCTCTTTGCTTTCACAGTGTTTTCGTTTATCATTTCTGCAGTCGTTCTTCCTTCAGCCTGGTGGCAAACATACCCGTTACCTTAACCGGCACCCCCTTCGTCATCCACCGCTGCTGCTGCCGCTGCTGTATGACACAGGGGTTCGTAGCGATGCAGCAGCTTGTTCCGACGTGACACCCGTCACGCTAGTGGCTGGGCGGCGGCCATTGTTATGCACGCTGCGGCCGATAAGATCCGTGCAATGCAGTCGAAGGTACACGTACGGATCGCATCAGCCAGCGAGGTAGGGGAGGCCAAGAAAGGATCCCTTTCAGCGTTGGCCTGAATAGGCTGAAATTCGACAGTATGAATGTTGTATTAGAGACGAAGATACGTATCGCATTCGTCCAGAATGCCCTTGTCGTGATACACCAAGGCTTACATCATAACTACTGGCATTACATCATAGACCATTAAAAGAGTGCATACAACAAATTTTCGTGTGCTGATGTTTTCTTTATTGCGATAGCAATCACTCCAGGCGCATTTCTGCCGTCGCCGTGAGGTTCCGTATCAAGTCCAGAGGCGATAAAACCGCCTCCGCGCACCGAAGGCTGTATGTGCGAGTGAAAGCTTGCGAGGGTGAGCCGGCGATCGCTGCTCAATCTCGCGCACGCAAGGGAGGGAAGCGGGAAGGAAGGGAAGGAAGCGCGTTGTCTTCCGTCGCGCGCAATGCTCCGGGGGTAGGGGCAAGGGAGGGGAGGGGGGAGGGGGGGGGGGGGGGGCGTCCTACTCCGGGTGGCCCACTCTCGCCTGCTCGGGCCGCTGCATTTTGAAAGCCATCTGCGTCGGGGACACAGTCCGCCGTGCGCTGTTTTTTCGCAGCTTAGTTCCCGTTGATGCGCGATGCTGATGCGATGTTCGCGTCTTACTATTGCTCTCCCCTTTTCCCTTCCCCCAGTGCAGAGTGGCCAACAGGGCTTAGTCCTGGTCAACCTTCCTGCCTTGCCTTTCAGTTATTCTTCTCTCTCTCTCTCTCTCTCTCTCTCTGTGGTATGCAACACAACGGGTACCAAGGAAGGCGAGGTGCGGTCGAGGAGGTTTCGTGATGAGAGCAGCAACATTTACAGGCTCAAGAAGCTTACAAAAGGCAAGGGTAAGCGGATATCGCTATGAGAGGCCTTCGTCCTGCAAACGGCTTAACCCCTCAACAGAGCCGCGTTAGTTTTGAAGCAAATTAATTTCGAAGAATCGCAAGCAGCAATGGGGGGTCGGCGAATGCTGCTTAGCCACGCCGCCTAGCAAACTCGAGACATCGAACGCAAGCGACAATGGCGGACTGCGGGCATACCGTCAGCGATGTCGTACTCTCCGTCGCAGCCGTCGCATCATGGTTTAGTTTAGGTGCGCCCAGGACGATCTTCGCTTACCCTCATTTTCCGGTATAGGGAAAGGGTTGGGCACATTTTAAAGTTTCTCTTATGTGGAAGGGTGTTTGGGCTTTGCGGGGCATAATTAGGCTCACTATGCCAATGACGAATATGATTGTGCAATGATTGACAACAACGATTATTATTATTATTATTATTATTATTATTATTATTATTATTATTATTATTATTATTATTATTATTATTATTATTATTATTATTATTATTATTATTATTATTATTATTATTCCATCAGTGATCATTCCGTCCAACGAGCGTCTTCAACGGGTTCCTCGTTGCTGAAGGCTGACGGGAGATAGCCTAGACAGCGATGCACGGATTTGTGTGAGACGGAGCGTAAAAGAGCAGGGATACGGTGTTCTTCGTTCTTCGCGAGATGACCGTAGAGGGCAGGGTGAGAGCAGGCCCATGCCTTGAGCGAACGACCACGCTGTGCGAGCAGCCCCCCTACTCGTTTTCATAAAGTGCGTGCCGCTGTTGCCCCGAGGCAACTGCTGGCGTGCGAGTTGTGCGTTGCGTACTTGTTTATTTATTTCCTCGAAGGGCTTCTTGTTGAGACATGACATGAGGGACGTACGTTCGTTCCTTCCTTATACCCTAGACAGTCGTCTCTTTTTCCTCCCTTTATTTCTTCTTTTTCCCCGTTATTGTAATTTACGTCGCGTCCTTATGTGTTTCTGGGATATACCGTACGTTCAGGCGTATAGCTCATATCTGGCTGCCCAGTCCATGGGAGGCAGGAGCAGGAGAGAGAGAGAGAAAAAAGAAACGATTATTACGCAGCTTTTGCGGTTATTGTGCCAATGAAGTCAGTGGCATTTGACAGATGTGTACCCAAGGCGACCTTGCTGACGTCAGCTGCAAAGTGTACACACACACACACACAACACACACACACACCACACACACACACACAACACACACACACACACATACACACCATACACACATACATACCACACATACACCAGCATACCAGACATACATACATACATACATACAGACATACAGACATACATACATACATACATACATACATACATACATACATACATACATACATACATACAATACATACATACATACATACATACATACATACATACATACATACATACATACTACATACAGACATACATACATACATACATCATACACACATACATACATACATACCACATACATACATACATACAACATACATACATACATACATACATACATACATACATACATACATACATACATACATACATACATACATACATACATACATACATACATACATACATACACGTGCTTGTAAAATGGATGCGGGTCCAATAGATGTATGTTCAATACTCATAAGACGTTATCGCGGCGTCGACACAGCATCGTCACACGTTGGCTACCGCCAATATTTTCTTCATTCCAGCGAACACAGCGATAGATCGCGCATCTTTATCACTATTTCTTTGGTGATGGGGACGAGGGAGTGAGAAATGTGGAGAGAGGGAGGGGGGGATGCGGAAGTGTCAAACAAAGTCCGGGCCAACTTGGACAAAGTCACGGACGGCGAAACGCGCACTTATCGGTGCCAGCGCACGCGGCCTGCATACGCGGATTCTGACCGACTTCTCTCCATTCGAAGTTCGAGGCAAACAGAACAGCGGGCAATGGCGCCAGGAGATTTTCTGCGAGGCAATAAACGAGCCATTCGCCCAAGCCCCGGCCACGATTTCGTCTTAGCCCAACTGTGACGGCGTAAAACTCTCCGGAATTTTCCGCTGCTCGCCGGCGTGTTTATCGTCGGCTGCTCGGAGTTCCTGCTCGCGTCCTTCTACGCCTACTCGGAGGCTTGATTCCTATCTGCTCTTCACTGCGAGTTCGTGTCTTCTGCTTCTTTTTCGTCTCGTCTGTTCAATTTTAGTGCCTCGTGGGCCCTTCTTGCGTCTTCTGTTCCCTTTACGTGTCTTCTGCCAATTTTTCGTGTCTTCTGTGCCTTATTGCGTTTTCCTCCGTCCAATTTTCTGTCTTCTGTTCCTTTTCAGCGTGTTCTGTTCCCTTCAAGGTAATCTTTCTTTCTGTTATTTTTTACGAACTCTTGTCAATTTCTCTTCTACAGCTTTTCCAGCTTTTGATTTCTTTTGACTTTGGTGTGTTTGTTTACCTAAGATTGTGTCGAGGCCGTTTCGGTGCTTGTTTCGGCCACTTGATCGGGATATATGCGACGACATATATAGCGGAGGTCCGTGGTGAGGACGGGGAACGTTCCACCTCCACCACAATGTTACGCGAAGGACGAGTCAATTACACGAGCAACTATTGAGATTATAGTTGCAACAGCGGTTGCACGCTGACCGGTAGGATTCACAGCGCGAGCCCAGTTCGTTCTTCCTCCTCTTTTCTCGAGTGATGGCACCGGCGCCTCTCGTTCAAACAACCAAATAAAACACGTGTGTATCAATATATATATATATATATATATATATATATATATCAAGGTTAATTTGTTTTGAATCCGACATCTTACTTTTCTTTTGCGCACAAGGTTTCCTCTTCGTTTCCGTGTCTCTTGCAGCGTTTAGTTCGCTCGCTTCCGCTTGTCAACTAGGCTGTTTTAAAGGCCGTTTTGGCCACTTCGTTGTCTGAACATCGCATTAGCTTGCTTTTGGTGTCTCGGTTTCTTTACACTACATTTATTTTTCTTGCCTACGTTTAAGGCCGTTTTGCTTAGACTTCTTTCAAGCCACCATTTTTCGCACGAAGCCATCCACAACTCGTCTGTTCCTAAGTGACGTGTTTTTTTTTTCTTCTTTTTCTTTTTGTTACTCAACTTTTTTTTTCTTCGGGGTAGTCGGGGGCACTCTCTTGTACGAGTATATTGAGTGAATGTAAACTTACAGCTTTATTAAGTCGACGGTGTCGTCGTCACGATAGCGTCTTTATACCATCGTCATCGTCTCATTGCGGTCGTGCCGTGATCCCCATATCTACGTTGTTGTTCTGTCGACGTACAAGCTGAGGCCGATAGGAATTCAGTTTCCACAAGGCTGCTGCAGTGGCGGCACTTTCACATGCTGTAGAAGACACGGCGCGGTCGAGTGTGTTAGCCCATGTGTCATTTGAGAGTCGGTGACGTCACGTACGCCGCTGCACTAGCTCCATTCTCTTTGTCAACAGAGCCGTCGGTGTGCAACTGTATAGATGTCTGTCATACGTTCTGTCGATATGTTCTACCACCAAGGATTTTGCCTCTGCTTACAGGTGTTGGCGCTTTGTCACCTTCATATGACCGCGGTGGTTTCTAATGGTCTGATTTTGTTGTAAACTGCAAGCCAAGTACATGAAGTGGGTTGACTGTCGTTTACTTCGCACTTCGATCTGTACACGCTTCGCTTTTCCGAACGCCACCCCGTTACACACTGGCGTGCCCTGAGCGTCGAAAGCAAAGTTTCTGAGAGGCGGGGCCTCGTTTTACGATGCCGCTGGGAGAGAAATGAGTTTCCAGAGAGTTCTCTACTCACCGTTGCGTGAAAATAAAGAAAGAAAGAAAGAAAGAACGAAAGAAAGAAAGGAAGAACGAATGAAAGAAAGAACGAACGAAAGAACGAACGAAAGAAAGAACGAAAGAACGAAGGAAAGAACGATCGAAAGAACGAACGAAAGAATGAGCGAAAGAACGAACGAACGAAAGAAAGAAAGAAAGAAAGAAAGAAAGAAAGAAAGAAAGAAAGAAAGAACGAAAGAACGAACGAACGAACGAACGAAAGAACGAAAGAACGAAAGAACGAAAGAAAGAAAGAAAGAAAGAAAGAAAGAAAGAAAGAAAGAACGAACGAACGAACGAACGAACGAACGAACGAACGAACGAAAGAAAGAAAGAAAGAAAGAAAGCAAGAAAGAAAGAAAGAAAGAAAGAAAGAAAGAAAGAGGTGCAGGCTGGTGCCTGGTCCTGCCACGACATTCACGACGACTGTCGGCGATATTGCGATGAGCCTTCAAGCACTGAAGTGACGCACCGTATTGCTGAAGTCATGTTTATTTAAAATATGTCGTGGTTATTCTGAGACATCCTTTCCTTCGTCTACATGTGACATACACTGTCTCCGGTATCGGACCACTTTGCTATGCCACTCGCGTGCCAAAATCACCCATGATCATGACGGAAGGACGAAGAAGGACGTAGTTCTCTTTTCAGACAACAAGGCGGCGTTGCAACTATTACTGCACGGGTTTTCGCCTTGACAAGTGCATTTAGCGTGCATTACATGCTGCTAAAGAATCACAGCAAGTTGGAGTTACCATCGTGTTCCCGTAGGTAACTTTCCATATCGGTGTAGCAGGCAACGATACCGCTGACAGTCTGGCGTGCACAGCGCTGCAATTCTAGCCAAGGCCAACAAAGAAGGCTCCACAGGACGCAAAGAAAAGACACGAAAAAGGCCTTCTTAAGCCACTTCAGTTCGTTGTAGTCTCCGCCGCATCAACCTTGTGCGAATAAAGGACTTGACAGAACTGATGCCGATCTCCAATATCCAATCCACACAGGGTCAAGCAGAACTCCATCTTGGCGATGCATTGCAAGACAGGACTTGGCCCATCATCGTCGTCTGTGCGTTGTCAAGCTCTTGGTGGCATTGAACATTTGCGTACTAAAGTGTTCTGAATTTGAAACAGAACGTAAGAAATTATTAGAAGTGTTCACGCGCAAGACGACGCCACACTCAAATGCAAGTGATATTTTCTGCTCGCCCGGACATTGGGTATTTAAGACTCTTCCCCCAGTGTAAGGTAGCAAACCAGAACATCTTCCGGTTAACCTCCCTGCCTTTCCTACCCCGTTTATTTCTCTCTCTAGGAGCGAGGTGTTTCAGCTCTTCCTCCTAAAGTTTAATGGTGAGCCGTGTGGGGCGTCCTGGTTCGGAAAACATGGAACGCATCGGACTCCGTGTCAACGTGTTTTTAATGCCTGGTGTTGTTTAGTTGCGCTGCGAAGTGTTTCGGACCGTATCGTGGTTGTTAGGTGGCGTTCCAGCGGAGGAATTGCCGGCAACTTTTGCAAGGCGAGGTCAACCTGCAGCAAAGAACACCCTTCCTCCTCCTACCCCTCCTCGTGAGATGATTTCAGTCGTTATTTATCTTTTCGTGAGATGAAAATCAATGGAGGAGCTATCGCCGTTTGCTGGTGTCGGCTACTGGCTCTCTTGGTTATTAACATAAAGAATAAAGTACAGAATAAATAACTAACATATATCTTCCCCTCTCTAACTCTACGAACGCGTTTCAAACAAAGGCATTCCACAGAAAAACTGACAATCAAATAATGCACGTGGTGCACGCAATCGAATAAACACACGCTGCTGAATCGCTGGCTCCACCTCCAGCTTTTACAGCTCCACACGGTTCTGGCTTCAGAACACGCGTAGTTTATAACCCTTCTTTGTGCACAAGTATGTGCTGCACCAGACTGATCCTGTTTCTCTCTTTCTTTCTTTCTTTCTTTCTTTCTTTCTTTCTTTCTTTCTTTCTTTCTTTCTTTCTTTCTTTCTTTCTTTCTTTCGTTCTTTGTTGCTCACTACACGCAACGGCGAGTAAAGAACTCTCCGAAAACTCACCTCTCTCCGAGCGGCATCGTAAAACGAGTGCCCGCCTCTCAGAAACTTTGCTTTCGACGCTCAGGGCACGCCAGCGTGTAACTGAATGGTGTACGGTAAAAGCAAAGCGTATACTGCTCGGAGTGCGAGGTAAAAACTTCGGCGGCGCTCCATTTGGGATACCCGAAACGGGTGGGGCGAGTTGCTTCGAACCAACTAACTTGCCTCACGTCTTGTTTTTTCCCAGCGATTGTTGTTTAAGGGACCCTCAAGAGAAAAATAATTTCAGTCGTAATAACGAATTACCCTTCTACAACCCCCACCCCCCCCCCCCAAAAAAAAAAAAAATACGCTTTTACTCTACGAAGAGGTTCGGTAATCCAGAAGAGGCGCAAAAAAGATTACGTCCGAAAGCGCGTAAGCATTCTTTCCAGTCGCTCATACATAGTCTATGACTTGCCTATGACTAGTCTATACATAGTCTATGACCGTTATGACTTGCATAATAGTATTTTATTTATTTATTTATTTATTTATTTATTTATTTATTTATTTATTTATTTATTTATATACTGCAGCCCAATATAGGACTATAGCAGGAGTGGGAACATTATGCATTGCTACACAATAAAAAACATACACATACACAAAAAAATGAAAAAAAAGCGCTTTACATGTTAGCGAGCTGCTTAGTGGTGCTACCTATAAAATCTTTTAGTGATAGGGAACGAATGTCGCCGGGGAGAGAATTCCATAGCTCAATTGTACGCGTGAAAAAACTGTATTTGAATGTGTCAGTACGGGCAGTAACGGCTAAAAATGATTGAAATTATATATATATATATATATATATATATATATATATATATATATATATATATATATATATATATATATAATTTCATTAATTTTTAGCCGTTACTGCCCGTACTGACACATTCAAATAAAGTTTTTTCACGCGTACAATTGAGCTATATATATATATATATATATATATATATATATATATATATATATATATATACTTTCAATAACGTTTACTGAGCCGTCACTGTTCAAATAACGGTTCAAGTCGTAACGGGACAGGTTCTAACGTTTGCTTTTTCCCCAGAGTACAAAACAGTCTGTCGTCATGGTCAGTTCAAATGTAAGGGAGCGGCGTCACGAAACGGTCGCTTTGGGATAAGCACCGGTGCTCTCCGCTGCGCGGCGCTCCTCATCACGTGATCTGCTCAACTAGGGCGCCCAAGCGAGCCGGCAAGGCTGTGAAGCAGCGCCCATATCAAGGCCTCATTCTTATATCCGCTTGTACTTTTGCGCCCCCCACCCAAGCCAGTGTCCTCCAACCCCCCCCCCCCTCGCGCACACCACGCATGCGCACCACGCATGCGCAGTCGCACACAGGACAGCGGCGCTAGCGTGCCTGGAGTGTCTGCATAACTGCTGTTACCGTAAACGTTACCGCGTTTTATTGTGTCGTGGTCATTCTCCCAAAAAAACGCGTACGGGAACGAAGATGGGTATTCTGCGGAAGTGATCCACGATTTTGGGGAATCGGCGCACTTGCAAAAAGAAAACGCGTTCACGCGAACACGAATGATGAGGGCATACACAGGCGCTGAAGTGCTTTAGAAGTACTCTGTACTCTTGCCTTCTTATTGCATTTTGAGTAGTACGCTACAAAAAAGTGTTCATGTACTCTTTGTGCTGGTGGCATTGTATACGCGTACCGACGTATCCTACACCCGCAGTGTCCCTTCCTGCAGAAAAAGAGAAAAAGAGACAAAAAAAATATGTCTCGTTGCATGAACAGCTATCTGCTACGAAATAAAGCGGGAGAAGAGGCCATAGAATTAAGTAGAGCGTGTTTGTTCCCCGGAGGTTCGCGTTATATATTGGAAAGCTTCAAAACCGCGGCGCAGGAGAAAAAGGCCGGGCAGGTTTCGGAATAAATAGCCGATTTATCTTGCGCAGAGACGCTCAACAACAGCAACGACAATAGCAACAACAACGACGTTACTCGTAAAGGCGGTAGTTCGATTGAAAAGAGAGAGAGATAGCTTGAATTAAGTTAGTACAAAGAACATACGAGGTGGGTGCAGTGGGCAGACGACGTAGGGCTTCGGCTCAGTTGTAAATGTGAATGAGAAAGGATATTACGGAAGGAGCGGTTGGTTTGGGCGTACAACTTACTATACAGGAAAAAATGAGCCCGAGAACACGATCTTGGGGGAAACATGTGCATTTGTGTGATAAGTTGCTTCGTTCTTTTTCATACTCGGAACTGAGCCTTCCTACTTATTTTTTCTTATTGTGTGTGGTCGCAATGCCTTCTCTTTTGCCCGCTTCCTGGGAGAACGATATAATTTACTCGATGGAGCACGACGAAGGGACGAGAATAGGAAGTTGAGTTCTGCGCGCCTGCCTCGTGTATGCGATTCAGTTACCTTTCCTCCATTCTTTCGTTCTTTCCTTTCGTTCCTTCTTTCTTTGTCAGTCCTTCATGGCTCATTCTGTCTTCTTGTCTCTCTATCTTTTCATCTAACGGGATGTCCGCCTGCCAATTTTTTAACACGAAAGTGTTTTATGCCGGGGTCCACCAAGACTTCACTGACGTATTTCCGTCACGGAAATACGTCATAGAACATAATACAAAGAAAGAAACCAGAAGAAAAAGTTCCACAAACATGCAAAATTTGGAAATCGAACCCACGACGTCTCGGTCCGCGACGATAGATCGCCGAGCGTTTAACCCATTGCGCCACAAACGCATTTGCAGAGAGCTACACAGACGCGCCTTATATATCTAACACTCCTCCGTGTACCCGCGCTCTTGCTCGGGGCGGTGCCGCCGCCTACGAGCAGAAAAGAGAAGTACTGCATTATGACACTAACGCGCACCGACAGTGAACGCTTCGGTGGTCTCAGCACTACGACGCCTCGATGCCAGCATTCGAAGGGACGCTGGCATCAAGAAGCACCTAGGTGGCGTTCACCGTACTCAGCACAGCGGAGCGTGGCCTCCGCAATTAGCTCTGAAAATGTTTCTGAAGTTGATCGCGGAGGCTGCAATTACGACGCGCTGTACGCGCTGATTTGACTCGGTGACGATTCAGTTACGTGCTTTGTCTTGCGCGTTGTATTAGTGTGTCAGTTACGTGCTTCGTCTTTCGCGTTGTGCTAGCGTGTGCAGCGTAGTGCAGCTTCCATATGCACGACGGTTGCTCATGGTCATCGACGTTGGTAGTCGTGATGGAGGAGACGTGCCACCAGGCGTCAGCGTGGGTGCATCAACGCCTAAGGGCGCTTTAGCCACAAAACACCAATAGACATTATATCAATGTGCAATAAACATTACACTACTTCTGTGAAGACACGTTTCACTTTCGTGTTCTATACCGATTCCTATATAAGAGGGATCAACCACATGTTTTTTCTTTTACATTGGCGCCTCCTAATGTAATATATAATAAAACTAATTGTGCATGTTCTTATACGGAAAATAATAAATCAGCCAGCTTTACCTTCAACTTCTCTTTCATGAAATAAAGGATATTATTATTATTATTATCTGTTGACCTAATTCACCTTAATCCACCTTCCCCTAATTTGTACGAACCTTTATCCACTTGAATCCACTTTAATATACCTTTATCCACTTTAATCTACCTTAATCCACTTTAATCCACCTTAATACGCTTTAATTCACCTTCATTCACTTTACTCCTACTTAAGTCACCTTAATTTAACTTGTTCTAACATTTATTTCTGTATAACTACTGGCGTCATACAAGAGACTGATGACGTCACTGGTGATGATGATTTTTGGTACCACTCGTTGCCTACAACGCCAGCTTTTCTGCCTAATCGGAAATACAATGCCTTCGCATTAATAAGCAAGTACAACAAACACGGCTCTACTTCCATGACTGCCCCGTGAAAATAACACAGCTATGCAGAAAGCCGGCCTACCCAAGAAAGGCTCTGTCGCTTGTACGAATCATCATCATCAGCATCATCATCAGCCTGTATTTATGTCCACTGCAGGACGAAAGCCTCTCCCTGCGATCTCCAATTACCCCTGTCCTGCGCCAGCTGATTCCAACTTGCGCCTGCAAATTTCCTAACTTCATCACCCCACCTAGTTTTCTGCCATCCTCGACTGCGCTTCTCTTCTCTTGATATCTATTTGCACCAATAATCGGCGCAAACGGCGCGTTCATCACGTTCAGCGTGGTTTACCGCAGAGTTTCTCAAACATTTCCAGCGCGTGACCCCTTTTTAAGTATTGCCAATCCTACCATGACTCTCTCCACCCCACCCTCATGAGCCTTCTGAAATATTACTTTTTTCCTGACGCAGATACATTTACATTTTAATTTATTTAAAAAGACATTAACCCCAGCTGAGAGAGCTACCAAGATTACTTGTTAATGTTTTCTTTTTTAGCAACGATTGATTTATTCGAGTAATTTAACGAGCAGTATGTATCTGCTTTCGTGACACTACCATATCTGCGCATCCCCTATTCGACAGTTTCGGTGAGACAATACTGGCGGCGTTTAAGATGCCGTGTTCGGTGAACGTTTCTTTGTCAGCCGAATATTTAAAAAATGCTTTTGACTTCCGTTGTCGGCGACCTTCAAGTGACCCTGAGCCAAAAGCCAGAGCCGTTATGCGGGCGCTTAAACCAGAACATCCGGATATCGTTGCCAGAACAAAACTAGATCATCCGGGCAACCAGTCAAAACTTAAGGAAATGCGGTCTCTGGCCCCCATCCCTTTGTATAGGACCGCATTACAAACGCTAGTTGCTGCCCAAACAAGTTTTAAAAAAACTATTGTTTCCGAGTTCTTCCTAATGTTTGTTCACAATGTCACTCAAGCTGTAACTTCTAGTACGCTGAAGTTTTACTTGTCATTTCCAATGGCGATGTTCTAAAGGCAGATACAGGGCACCATACACTTGATTGTCATCTTCTGACGCTGAGACAGGGTTGCCTGTGCTCTTTTCAACGCCACTGGTCTGTGAGTTCCGCGGCGCGGGTTTTGCGCCGCCTCCTTCGAGAGATGGCGCCACGCTGCGTGACCAGGCCGGCAGCGTCCGGCGCGCTGCGGATGGTTGTGTGGTGTGGTGAGGTGAGGTGTGCCTTTGCGGACATGCGCTATACCCATTTTAAAGACAATAGTCTTTCTTGGGGAACTTAAACGCTGAAAATTTGGTCTGCCTGTCTGTCTGTTTGTCTGTCTGTCACTCGATTCAGCCACCCGGCCAAAGTTGGACCACTTGCTTACCGCCCACACTACTTAAACTGGTACGGCTGTTCATACTTGTGAACGTTATCGATCACAAAGTAAATATTACGCATATCTGAGGCGCAACATCACTAGGTAAGTATTAGGAGGTGTGTTCCTTTAATAGAAAATACATAGATACGTAACTCTAAAGACCCTAGTTTCTTAAGCTGCGCTGAAAATGCCATGCTATGCGCGCCGACGAACGACGTTCCCCGACTGCGCGCCGACGAGCGCCCTCTGCCATGGAGGAAGGAAACCCTCTGCACAAGCTCATGTTTCCCGATGTATTGCCAAATGGCGTCCATGTCTCACGCAGCGCCTCCTTAATTTTATCAATGCCAGCCAGATGCGGCCGATTCAACATAAAGGAAGCGCTGTCTGAGGCAGGGCAAAACATAAATGGCCGCTTGATGAAATAATGCGGTAAAATGAAATCTGTTCAAACAAACCTTCATGCCAGGACGGAAATGGTACGAGAACAGCATCACGGGTGGCCGCGGATCAGACCAGCACTCATGTAGTACGGCCGGCAGAAGACTATCGTCTTTCGACGACATTTGCAGCGAAGCACGCAGATACGCGGCAAATTTTTTTAACATTGTAACTAGTATCATCGCCTACCAATCTGATTTGCCGGTAGCCATTTCATGCTTACATCTACTCTCGATTACGGGAGAGCCAGTATTTACTAGATCGCCGTATGTACTGCCGTTTTGGCGTCCATCTTGTGGCCGAAACTAGCATTATATATTGATCGTTCTGTTCGTATTTCGGTCTGTCTGTCTCTATACCTCAGCCCTGCGCTGCTTCCTTTTCAAGGTTCAGTGGCTACTTCGTTTGAGCTAGGTGCACGGCAGCTCAGTGTGCTAGTTGCGTGCTCTGTCCGAGAGTCTCTTCCCTTAGCGCGATGACTGAGTGTAATGCCTTGAGTCGCGCCATTTACGGTGGCACGGCGACGCTTTTCGGGAGGGCTATATATATATATATATATATATATATATATATATATATATATATACGCGGCCATTCGCTCTCGCACCGGCGCCCTCTCTTTGAAAGCCGCGTGGCGCGAGACCGTAATGATAATGGTGGTGGCGGCGTCGATAATCGGCTCAACCATGACAAACGCGACGCCGTGAACTGCGACGTCGCGCGGGGACTTCAATCTTGTCAGCGCTGTACGGCGGCGCCCGTCTCCAATACAGCTGCTTCCCTTTCGAGCTCTAAATGAAGATCATATCTCCACGGAGTGATGTCGCGGCCGAACAACGGTGGCAGCACTGTCTGTGTCGTGCTCGCGGGCGCTCTGTTACGGTTACCTCAGTTTCTCGCTGATAAGGGTGGTCGTCTTGTAGTTCCTTCCTCATTTCTTTTGGCGCCATCTGGCGAAGAAGCTGCGCTCCACGGCCCTCCTCTTCTCCTTCCCTGTCTTTGTAGTCCCTTATCTCTCCATCTTTCCGCCGATTTTTCGTTCAGCGCCCACGAGTCTCTCTATAGTGACATTCCGACACGCTTTGTGTGACATTTCGCCGCGTTTCTTAGTAACAATAAGCTATCTACTATATTCATTTGTTTGGCCTAGCGGTTTCTCGGTTTATGTTATTGTGGGGACAAATTTTGTATTGTCGACTGTGTTTGCAGTTCATGCCTTCTACTGTAGACTGACTCTTTGTGCTGGCAGTGTGATTTTGGTGACATTTCGCCACGTTTTCGGTAACAGTGAGCCATATTTATATTGCTTTGCAGCACCTCGTATTTATTTATTTATTTATTTATTTATTTATTTATTTATTTATTTATTTATTTATTTATTTATTTATTTATTTATTTATTTATTTATTTATTTATTTTCTTTGCTACCTTCTTTATTATTACAATACAACACAATCCCGGCGATTTACGACCCATCCACCAAACCTTCGCTCCGCCGTTCGGCAGCAGGCAGACTACAAGCCAACGTTTATTAAGTAAGTATCTATAAACGTTGCAACAAGCAAGCACTGCTAAGACTTGTATCAAAGCAGCCTATACTTAGCACTCTTCTCACCTACATTTCGCCTGCCGTTTCTTCTACTTCTTTTGTCTCTCACTCACTCGCTTTCATCATCGACGTGGAAAGCTTCACTTCCTTTATGTAGTGAAGCTTTCTTTGTGTAGTGAAGAACGTTCTTTCTATATTTTTTTCCTCTTGTTCCCGCGATGGCCGCTTCCCGTTGGGTTCGCAAGACCTAATCTTTGCCTCCGGTGCTCCGCCACCATCGCCTCGCATCGCATACGTCCCCTTTTAACGCGACAGCGTTAAGGGCCCCGTGTCGCAGAAAATCCAGCGTCCGCATCGGCGCCGGTGTCGGCCTAAGCACTGGAATCCGTGGCGGAAAAAATCATCCCGAACCACCCCGACCGTGCAGACCCTCCGCGTGGCGCAAGGCGTTAGTGAACAAAAATTGAACTTCTCAAAGTAAAATTCGCAGGAAAATAGTAAAGTACGACTTAAGCACAACCTACAGACATGACAGCGTCGGATTGTAATTTGAATGTACGAGGAAACATATTCTGGTACGAGGAAACTCAAACACAAGCCCCTTTTTTCAGCATTTCTACCATGACAACAGCGGCGCGCTCGGGTAGGTTGCTTGCGAAAACCCCATCCAGATGGCGCTCGCCTCCTCGGCAGCGTAAAACGGTTGCGGCGCGCAGAGGCGAAGGTGGAGAAAAAAAAAGCTTCAGTTGCCGAGAAGCCTGACAAGCATTCAGGGATCTTTGAATGCTATCGCGTTCCACTCTTAAAGGCGAAGCTTAAGCGTCCTCCAAACTTTTTAACACGAAAGTGTTTTATGCCGGGGTCCACCAAGACTTCACTGACGTATTTCCGTCACGGAAATACGTCAGCTTACAATGTACACAAACATAATACAAAGAAAGAAACCAGAAGAAAAAGTTCCACAAACATGCAAAATTTGGAAATCGAACCCACGACCTCTCGGTCCGCGACGATAGATCGCCGAGCGTTTAACCCATTGCGCCACAAACGCATTTGCAGACAGCTACACAGACGCACCTTATATATCTAACACTCCTCCGTGTACCCGCGCTCTTGCTCGGGGCGGTGCCGCCGCCTACGAGCAGAAAAGAGAAGTACTGCATTATGACACTAACGCGCACCGACAGTGAACGCTTCGGTGGTCTCAGCACTACGACGCCTCGATGCCAGCATTCGAAGGGACGCTGGCATCAAGAAGCACTACCAACGCCACCTAGGTGGCGTTCACCGTACTCAGCACAGCGGAGCGTGGCCTCCGCAATTAGCTCTGAAAATGTTTCTGAAGTTGATCGCGGAGGCTGCAATTACGACGCGCTGTACGCGCTGATTTGACTCGGTGACGATTCAGTTACGTGCTTTGTCTTGCGCGTTGTATTAGTGTGTCAGTTACGTGCTTCGTCTTTCGCGTTGTGCTAGCGTGTGCAGCGTAGTGCAGCTTCCATATGCACGACGGTTGCTCATGGTCATCGACGTTGGTAGTCGTGATGGAGGAGACGTGCCACCAGGCGTCAGCGTGGGTGCATCAACGCCTAAGGGCGCTTCAGCCACAAAACACCAATAGACATTATATATCAATGTGCAATAAACATTACACTACTTCTGTGAAGACACGTTTCACTTTCGTGTTCTATACCGATTCCTATATAAGAGGGATCAACCACATTTTTTATCGCTCTTTCTCGCGGATTCGCCTAGTTTTTCCAACACCGCCGCTTCATTCGCTGCCGTTTCTTTCTTCATTCTTTTCTTTGTTTGTTTATTTGTTTAATGTTTTATGTTAGTTTGTTTGCTTGCTTGCTCGTTTTTTTTTTTGTTTGTTTGTTTGTTTGTTTGTTTGTTTGTTTGTTTGTTTGTTTGTTTGTTTGTTTGTTTGTTTGTTTGTTTGTTTGTTTGTTTGTTTGTTTGTTTGTTTGTTTCTCGAACTTCTCCAACAGCAGGGGACGTTGGCCAAGACAGACCGGTCCGGTCGGTATCAGATGTCAATCAAGGAACACGCAGCAGCGCACCCTCCGTCGAAGCCCCGAGGCGTCCGATGACCATACCGGTCATCGGCCGTATGGTCATACGGCTCTGGTTATACGGCCGTGGCGGCCGTATGACCAGAGCACTCGGTGAGTGTGAGCTTACGTAAGATCGTTACAATTTTGCGAGTGTTTTGCAAAAGCCCTACTCACAAATTAGTCGTATAGTACTTTAGATTGGTGTATCATACATTATAGAGCTTTGGATTAGGGGACGCAGATGGCTTACGCACCCAAAAACCCAAGAGAGAGAAGTCAGAAATGTTAATCAGAAAAGTGTCTGGTTGGCTACCCTACACTGGGACTCAAGCGTCTTGACTACGTAAGCGCAACGCAAGCCTCTTGCGTCCCGTTATCTAAAACTCTCTATGAACTTTGTCCGCTTTAGATGTCTCAATGGGGTCAGTTTACATAATTTGGATGTGCTTATTGCCCAGTTGAAAACTTGATGCTTGAGTTTTTCTTAGTCATGCATTTTCAGTATTTGTGAAAAACACAATATTAAAAACTGTAATAGCCTAAACAAAACGAAATCTGTTCACTTACACGCGACAAACTTCATCAAATTTGCTGTGGCGGTGGGTGCCAATAAAAAAAATTCTTCCTTTCCCGTGTATTTAAGTAGGATCTCCTGAGCATCTCCCTAACCATATTCTTCACTTCTCTCTTGTTTTCCTCGACTTCCACAAACATCGCTGTTCGTTCCCCCGACGCGTTTCTTCTATTTGTTCCCCAATACCCCTGCAGCCCTCGTCAAGACTGGCGCCAGTCGTATCTTTATTCACTTTTTTTTTCCTCTCCGCTTCTTAACCCTACGAGTCAGTCCTGCGAACATGCACGCTCTAAGAGTTCGTAGTGAAAAGCAAGAGGATCGGAGAATATTTCCAGGCTTCCGCCGCTTGGCGTCCAGCGTGTTTGCACTGGTCGACCGCGCCTTCCAAGTGAGCGAGGCACTTTCTTTTTCCTTTCTGTTGATCCCATCTCCCAAACTCTCAACTCGCTTGTCACGCGCTCTTATCTCTCTCTCTCTCTCTCTCTCTCTCTCTCTCTCTCTTGAGCTTTATGTTTGTCTGAATTCCCCAGCCTTGCGGGTACTCCGCTTTGTCTGGTGAGATGACGGCTTCGTTCTGCTATATTAAATTCCGCCTGGCAATTATTTCGCGCCCTGATTTCGCTAGAAGCCCGGAGTACACGCCGGAGGAAACTTGGCGTTCTGTTGAGGAAGTTTTAACTGTACTGGCGTTCAAGAAAGTAGTTCTGTGTTGTCAGGACGAATGTTCTTTAATTAATCGGTTAACCAATTTCCGACAACGGCAAAAGACAGCTTGACAACCTGCACGAGTTGTGTCCATTCCAGTAAGCGCGGAAGAGCTAAATGAAACATCGTCAATATGAAATATGTATTCTTTTGTTCCACACGATGCGACGATCGTCGCGCTTCACAAGTTAAAGGAGAAGCTTCAGCTGGAGTGTCTAGGTTTCGAAGCTGAAATGTATTTCCTATTACTCCATTTTAACTACCAATGGGCTAATGCGTTACCAATGCAGAAAGTTACTTGAAATACAATAAAGTAAGATGAAGCATACAGACGCCCTTGGGACCTAAATAAAAAATAAATAAATAAGAAATAGTGCAGAATACTACAGGATGAAGATACAGTGCCCATATTATTTTGCAGTTCTGGAGAGGGTTAATTCTTCGCACCAGATCTACATAGAATCAGGGCAGCAAACTATAAAAAAAAACACATATGCGCATCTAAGTTACAAATAGATCTCGTTTATTAACTTTTTCTTCGCGAAAATGGAAATTGGACATGATAGCTTCATTCATTCTTTCATTCGTTCACTCATCCATTATATCATTCAGTCATTCAATTATTCATCCAAAACACTGAGTTGCAGTATTCGCAGATAAAAAGAATTGCGCTTGTTTAACCATTTCCTTGTGGTAGATTGCACTTTTCATTCAGTAAATTGCAACTGTTAGAGCATCATCATCATCATCATCATCATCATCATCATCATCATAATCAGACTATATTTATGTCCACTCCAGGACGAAGGCCTTTCCTAGCGATCTGCAGTTATCCTTTTGGAGCATCACAAGCGGACAAATGTGATTTCATATAACATTATGTCCGCTCAAGAAGCGTTATAACTTCACATACCTTTTATTTACTGAGTTACACAGTTATAACTTCATGCTCCCGTTCTTTCTTTCTAAATTCTTTTCTTTTTATGTTCAACAACTTTTTTAAACAATATGACTGGCTACATCAAAAGTCTTTTTTTTTCTACGGTCAGTAGATTATAGCTTTTACTTTTAAACGCAACAAACCTCGTCAAATTCGGTGCCGTGGATGGCGAACAGAACGATTTCTCCGTACCCGTCTGTTTAGAAAGGAGATGTACCGGTAAAGCTGCCTCATAAATACTACCTCTTATATCTTTTCCATCTTTCTCTCCGTGTTCCTTACTCCCCTTCTTTTCTCCCCGTTTTTCCACTCGGTGTGAGACAACTGTAACCCGCTGTCGCTTGCTGCCTTCTACAGCCGACCAACTCTATGCGCGAGATTAGGGAACGGGACAGTTGTGGGTCGCACGATGCCACTTCAACTATTTACTTGCCTCGTTATTTTAGCCTTCCTTCTCTCCATTCCACTACACTTGTCGATGGTTCTCTTCAGTTCTCCAGTGTTATGTGTTTCTCTTTTTCGGTGCTGCTGCTACTGCTCCTTTTGTCGTTGTCATTGTTTTGCTAGCGAGCAATGTAGCGAAATCAGTGTCCCTTATCGGCGGCGCATCGCAGAATCCCTTCCGATGCCAGCCTGTCTGTTTCAAAGCGATAGGAGTTGCGCGTCTTCATGGCCAGCTACAGTCTGCTTGGCCTCCGTTTTCACAGTGGTTGCTTATTTGCTTATCTCTTTATTTTGAGCGGTGGGAGATGTGTTGGAGGGGGAAAGTAGTTGTGGTTCAACACTCTGAGAAAAAGAAATTGCAGGTTTCCAGTTCCCGGCTCGTTGCTTCGTTTCTAACCAATGGACTCATCCGTTTCTCGGAGTTAGAGCGATGCCACCGTCCCCTTCGCAGCGGCGTCCAGACTGCGATATTTGTTGGAGCGTTTCCTATTTCTTTTTTTCCGAGCAGCACTCTGAACTTCTCCCGCTTTGCGTCGTATAGAACTGAGACAAGCAAAACAGCGAAGTTGTGAGAAGCTGCTTTACTTTTATCATCCAATTCACCTCGTACCAAGTTGGAACTCAAGTTATCCATTTTGTTTGTTTCTTTTTTTAGAATAGAACTAGCACCGTGCATAGACACCGGACGCAGTAAGGCAACACTCACGCGGACGCTTTGTGTCCTCTTACAGATGTCCCGTATTTTCGTGCTGTGCTAAATTTGTTTCCGGGGATACCGTACCGACCAGCTCAAGTCACGAGCCTCTTCAAGTTATACAGTTAATTGTGGAGTCCGGTTACAGTCGCATACGGTACACCGCGTTCGCGAGCGATTTCCCCTGCATGTGCCGTGCGCTAATATTCCTCCTCTGCAAGAACTGAATATGTGTGGGCCAAAACACACGCAGCCTCCATTTACGCATCGACAAGCCACCCTTGCTTGATAAACTAATGCTGCCCCGCAATGACACCCTATGTGTGGCGAAGTACGCTTCTCAGTTTTGTTCAGCAGCAGGCAGTTAGCTGTCGCATAACGAGTCCATGACTAGTCATGGTTCTTAGAGCTAAGTGATGCCTTCTCGCAGCAACGGCAAAGTACGCTTTTCAATTGGATTCAACGTATAGCGGTCGTGTCCTTTCACACAACAACAAGCGCTGATTCGTTGAACTAAGTGATGCTTCCCCTCAGCAAAGTTCTGTATGTGGCAAAGCGTACTTTACGATGCTGCTAAAACACGGCATACAGAATCGTTTTGCGTTACTAGTCTCACTTAGGTTGGGCTATCCTTTAAGAACATACTTTATGTGGCAAAGCATTCTTTTCAGCATTGTTTATTAAACTGCAAGCAAGCTTCTTGTTACACATCGACCGACTTCGATTGCTTGAAGTGGTTTTGCGTCTTTAATTAGGTCAAATTGCTTTTGCAAAAGAAGACATACCTACATAAATGCTGCCCCAAAACGGCGCCCTGTGTGTGCCGAAGCATGCTTCTCAGATTTGTCAACACCAGGAATATTAGCTGTTGCGCCCGCGTTCACACCGAACGCGCGCGGCGTTGGTGACTGTTGCCGGTGCCTCTGGTGGCGGCTCGGAGGTTCTCGCCGAGATCAGAATGGGACACTCGTCGAGCAGCGTTGGAAGTCTTTACCCCCTTCTCGCCTCGCAACGTTTTATTGCGATAGCAATTATATGGACACTCCAAGCGGATTTCTGCCGTCGGCGTCGCCGTCGCCGTGAGGCTCCGTATGAAGTCCAACGGCGAGGAAATCGTCGCCGCCTGCCGTATGCTGTATGTGCGAGTGAAAGCGCGCGAGGGACTCGCGCTTTCACGGGGAGCGAACGCACGGCGGAGCGCAAACGCGATTCTTCCGTCGCGCGAAAGAGGGTGGGGGACGGGAGGGAGGGAGGGGAGGCAACGTTTAGCTGTGGCACCAAATGCGCACTTATATAAAAACGTTGCGAGGCGAGACGCAAAAAGTCGCGTTTGCTCTCCGCCGTGCGTTCGCTCCCCGTGAAAGCGCGCGTCCCTCGCGCGCTTTCACTCGCACATACAGCATACGGCGCGCGGCGACGATTTCATCGCCATTGGTCTTTATACTCAACCTCACGGCGACGGCGACGGCGGAAATCCGCTCGGAGTGTCCATATAATTGCTATCGCAATTATATGGCCGATGGCCAAGTCATGGCCGATGTACAAGTGCTGCAAGATTACGCTCCCTCTCCGCGCAACGGGCGATGCTTTCAGCGCGTCGCCTGCTGCCAACAAATCGAGCGTGCTGCGCGAGCACGGTCGAAACGTAGAAGCTCTGTCTCTCGCCTTACGCGATGATAGCGCTTGTCCATCGGCCATGACTCGTTATTTTGTTTGCCAATAGATGACGCCAAAAGCGGACGTGCTTTCTTTCGCTGTCGGTTGATGGCGTGGTAGGTAGCCACAGCAGAGCGCAGGCCACGCGCTCGCGTGGTTCCCTTTCATAAAGGACGACAGTGTACACGAGACAGCAGAGGCTTGCATTTACGCCACATTTATTATTGCAGTATATCGAATACACTTCATTTATATACGTATTAAAATGCATATTACATCAAAGCAAAGAGAAATTTCTTGCTGCCGGCTTGTCTCCTCGCATGTCCATGAGTGCTCTTTTAAGTGTGCGCCTTATTAACAGGCTTAGCTTCTACTTATTACGAAAACGCATCAACTTCCCTAGTTCACTTTTTTTCTTCCGTAGAGTTAGATTGTTCTTGTACTTTATTTATATATAACAGTCTGCTGAAAACTAAACTGATACTGTTACTATGAGGACCTGCAAATAAAGCTTTATTACTTCAACTTCGGGATACTATAGTCTATCTGAAATGACCTTCCTCGAATTTTCAGCGAATTCAGCGAATTCCCGAACCCTGTCTCGCTGTTATCGCTCATCATTGCAAAATGTGACGGACAGAGCAACATACAACTAATTTCAAAAATTTAGAGGTGGAAAAAAAGAAAGCTTGCGTAATAATATCGACAATTGCGCTCACTAAAACGAACCGCCGAGCGCATTCATTCCTCTTTTACAACCTCTATAATTTTTTCTTTTTTTTTCTTTTGTGTGCTACGTCCGATGTGGCCATATCGCGAAAGCGCTTTGCGCGTTATTGGTTTTCAAAGTGGCCCATTCCTGCTCACTTAACGATGTGCCGCAAGGCACAATACGCCCATAACGTCAACGTTGAATGCTCTGGGAGAGATTATAAAAAAAAAGAAAAAGAGAAGATTGAGACGCGCCATTACATTCTCAATTTCATTTTGCTTCTCCGTCTCCAACGCAACTCCCGGAGCTCTTTGTCGTCTCTCTCATCTTCTCGTCAAAGTTCTACGAAAAGGCGACGACACAAAAGAATACCGCGCTCCAATTCGCTAAAACTCTTCGTAGCGAAGCATTTCGACACTGTTCTCTCTGCAATTATTGCTTTCTCTTTTTATTTTCGTACCTTTCGGTCCTTCAAGTCTGCACTCCGAAACAGAAAGAAACAGACATAAAAGTTAACCCCGAAAAGTTCTGCACATCTTTCTATTTCGTCCCAGGCTCCGCCGCCGACGTGCAAAATGAGCCGTGCGGCCCAGTACGAGCCGTGTTTGAATACGCGCTTCCACGAAGTTTCGACATTGGAGTTCCTTTTGTGCCGTTCTCGCCTCAAAAGGTCTTCAACAAAAGACGCCCACGGCCTTGCTAGGCAGCGCGCCGCACCTCCAAGATGTTCCTCTTGCCCGGAAGGCAGCCAAGCGAATCTCATTTTTTACTCGTCGCCAACCTGTGCATCGTTTATTTGCTCTCGTTCTTTTTATCTCGGTGTTCTTTTTTTAGAGACACGCCAGCGCGTTGCTACAGTTTCATTGTATGCGCTAGTCTTTAGCGGAACGAAGAAACAACTTTTTACGATCTTTACTGAAGAATGCCCGCTGATAGAAAACAGAAAGGTGACTCGGCTCATAGTGAGCCGCCTTTCTTTGACAAACAAACTGCTTGCTTTGTTTGTTTGTTTATTAGTTGCGAAATATTTTTTTATACCGGCGCCTTTCAGTCCTCGTCTCACAATGGAAGCTCGTGAGGCTTTGGTTGGAAGAATTAGAGCATGGGGTCTGTACGGGCACTCAGGAAACCGGTGTTCGACGCGAACCGGGGGTTGCATTTTCTGGACAACGTATCGTCCACACTGCGAAAGCGAAGCAGACGATACAGGGAGCAGACGAAAAAAAAAAAAAGAAAGAAAGTGACGTCTGCTTGTACCCTACTGGCGTTAGACTGTCGGTGGGCGCTGTCGTAGTCGTCGAGGTCTCGATGCGTGTCAGTGAAGGACAAAAAATTATGGCAGATACAACGTCTTTTTGTTGGAACTAACGTTATGCGAAGCTTTAGATTCTTTAAACATTTCGATTAAATGCTGTGCAAAGAAGCTCCAAGTTGCGTGCAATCGTTTTTTTTTTTTCCCCATACACAATTTCACAAGGTTTTATAGTACAGGACGTGTATGCAGCGGTGACTTGTATAGGGCAATTTGACGTTTTGTGAGTATCGAAGGATGCATTGGGAGCTAAGGCGTATGAATGGGGAAATAAGAAACACAGCGATGCACGTCTAACGCTTCAGCACCTCCGAAAGACACGTGATCTAACAACGATCACCTCCACCTCGCGACATTCACGAACGCGGAGACCTTCCTCTGAGTCTATCTTTTGTAAACCTCCTTCACTATTGGAAAAGACCCACATGCCCCGTACCATATATTACTATATGATCATATGGGTTTATATGGAAGCATACAGGCTTTCATACAAGATTGCATAGGATCATATAGGATTACGGATACAGAACGTACGGGCCATACGGGTTTTCCAATGTGGTTTGATTTGTAAATGGTTGTGTTTTCCCTCTCGACGCCCCAGCTGCGCGGGAGAGCCTTCTTTACGTGTACTTTGAGAAAACCCGAAATCAAACCCGTAGTAAGAGGCACATAAGCTCGGTTTACTCGCTACATCTGAGTGCAAAGCGAGAGCATTATCGGGATTATTCATTACCAGGATTACACTGCCTGCAGGATCGGCTCGCGTTGCAGAGCACATTAACACCCTTGCGAGGACAACGTAACAAGCACTGGTTCACTCATCGGCTCACCATATCACCACCTCTGCTTAGACAGCCTCTGGGATCAGCGCAGTATTGATAAACCCCCACCTCCAGGATCGGGCTGCTTTAAACGACAAGAAACCGGCCAGAGTAAACTCAGTCGAACGAGGTTGGGGAGGAACAGGTGAGAGAGAGGGGAAGCATAAGTAATAAAGCCCGTTCCCTATATATAACGATTATGAAGTCGTCTTGTTCGCCTTATTGCGAGGCGGCATCATAATCTTCTTCAATTACACGCAATGAAAATCGAGCACACCCTATACAAATGTCTTTATAAGACTTCTACGACTTACAATTGCATTGAACGTACTTCCTGTTGAAATGCAATTGAAGTTAGTCACGCATGATTCTTACAAGGGATACATAAAAAGAGCTTCTTTATCCGCTCTCTGTTTTCCGCCGACTACGCGATGATGTTTGCTCAGCGGCGCCGTCGGATTGAAAAGAAAGGAAAAAAAAAACCCGAGCCACCGACGGTGACGACGCCAACGGCAGTGCGGCGTGGAGGCGGCTCCTTTGGAGGACGAGGGCTTTCGAGCACCCCGAAGGAGGCTGGCACATCTTCGTCGTCTCTCCGTTCAACCTCGATGACAACAACAACAAAAAAATAGACGCATCGTAGTCGGCAGAGGCCGCGGCGGTGACGGTAATCCGCTGATGCACGCCTCCGTTTCTCCTTCACAGACGCGCGAAGCGCAATATGCGATGAAGCATTGGCGCGTTGCTCTTACAGCCGCGAGCGCCGGTTTTTTGTGCCGCGCCGGATGAAAAGGATGGCTGCATTCGCGTCGTCGCGTGCGCTTATTTCGTGGCTCAAGAAAGGGGCCGTATGTCCTCCTTTCAGCGTCGCGTATAATCTGTCTCGCGTTTCTTCGTTGACTTAATCTTCCGTTCTTGTCTTGTCGATTCTTTAACCGTGCGTGCTTTCTTTTTTTTTTCGTGCGCAAAAAGATACGAGCTGTTTGAATGAACAAAGAAGGACAAAAGAAGTTCACCGACGATTACGATACTCCCTAATGCGAAATGTGAGCACAGCTCTCACTATACGTGTTTTCATTTCGCGATATATTGGCTGGCACCGACAGTCTGTCTCGCGCGGCACGTTGCAAACGGAGAGAAGTGTGGCGCGACTGCCTCGCTCATCGGGAGATCACGAGAGGCTGCGCGTGGGTCACGCGTGTGGCGCGATTCGGAGCAGCCGCCGCAGACAGACCTCCGCTCATGCAGCGCTTTGCTTCCATATATGGTATCGGTGGCGTCATCGCTGAACAGACGACGCTCGTTACTCTGGAGCCATACGAACAGACGTCGTCTGAACAGACGTCGCCGCTGAGCCCGTCCTGCGCGGCACTGCGCTTTTCTCCTGACGATTTCGCTATGCCCTCCTCTTCCGTTTTCCTCATCGCTCTCTCTTCGCTATCGCCGTCTTTCATCCCCACTGCGCTCCGCGTTCGCCTAGCCGCAGGAACGCGCGCCTCACAGTTGCCGCTCTATAAAAATACGGCAGTCTTCAGCGCCCGTTCGTGTCGTCTTCCTGTCTTGCCCCCTCCTATTCCCACGCTAGAAAGCCTTCATCATTACCTATAGGGCCATTTAGCCCCCAGCAACAAGCCATTACGAACACTTCAGATATGATCCGGGTTTTGAATTTGCAGCCGTACGCTATGGAGAAACAGGCGGGGCACGCTATACAAAACATGTCTGCATCGCAAAACTGTAACGCGCGCGAGGAACAAAGGACACGGGTAGATTACAAACAAGCGCAAACAAACGACGTGTGTTCCTTGTTCGTTGTGCGCGCCAACAGTTTTACCATAAATAATTACCAACACGTCCAGCCCCTTTCAGTTCTTCAGAAACTCATTTAACATTCACTAAGGTCTGAATCCGCGATAGTCTGTAAGGTAACATCTTTGAACTAAGCAGTGCAACAGACGGGACACTCCGGGCACCAAACGGACACACAAAGCGATACTTCCGAAGGATTTTATTACCGCAAGGTAAGCCGCGTAATGAGCATCCATGGCTACTAGTTCAAAGCACTGCGCACGCATACTATACTACCTATTGCTCAAGTTTCTTTCTCCCTGTTGACAGTCACTTGTGGATACAACACTCGTGCAGCATAAGAAAAATAAACCAGAAAAGAAATCCTTAGAAAACTCAGAGGCGATCAAAATCGCGCCAACATAGAAACCACTTTTCTAAGTTGGCGCGATTTTGATCGCCTCTGCGTTTTCTATGGGTGATCATAAAATAAAAGCTATTTTGTGTATACCTAACTAGAATAGACAACTACTTTTCTTTTGGGCGGTTTAATTTAGCCACTAATCGGTAATGTTTGTTTCTGGCATCGCGTTTCGCCGGCTCCACTTTGAAGGTCAGATGCGGCAACGGGAATTGACGGCGAGTTGCATATCAGTTGTCAATTTATTGGTGGTGCAGCCTACCTTACAGCACCAAAACCGTCGTATAGGACCAGGGCGTCAGACAGAAAGCGTAAGCCGCATCGGTGATGAATCATTACTAAGAACAGCCAGTAAGCAAACTCCTACACTGTGTTGACAACCTAATAATTCAGTACACGCTCCAACCACAAATTCCCCTCCGAAAAGAGAGCTGGGCTAGCTGGAGTCCCCTCACAGCTTAATTACTTTGCCCTGCTAACGTAAATGCTAGGCTAATTGCAAGATAAAAGATCGTTGTCTTAAGCTAGATTATTATACATTTGACTGACCACTAATATCAGAATCAGCCACAAAAACTACCGAGGCGTTGAAGCTTCGTGTTAGAACCAGGGGCACTGGGAGTGATCTTAACTGAGAAAAAGTTGTCGCAGTTTCACCTGAAAGGCGAAGCATCAATTGCGATAGCAAATTTGAAGCTATACGGAGTAATGATAGCAGCTTTATCAGCTGTATAAACTTGGACATGCAGCAGCACCGGCAACACGCAGAACTGTTGTCGACGCCGCCGGCGTTTTGCCCGCGTTCGCTCAAAATGCGTGCGGCGTTGGTGACTGTTACCGGAGCCTCTGATATAAATAGGCACTTCGTGCCGCAGCTAAACGTCGCCTCCCTTCCCTGCCCCTCCCCTGCCCTCCCCCACATCCTTTCGCGCGTCGGAAGAAGGTACGTTTACTCTACATATATGGTGATTGTAGAGGAGGAAAGAGACGCCTACTTCTGCAGCCCTTAAGGGAGCACGGCGCAGAACGCGCGTTTGTTCTCCGCCGTGCGTTCACTCCCCGTGAAAGCGCGCGTCCCTCGCGCTCTTTCACTCGCACATACAGCGTTCGGCGGCGCGCGGCGACGATTTCATCTCCATTGACGTCATACGGAACCTCACGGCGACGGCGACGGCAACGGCGACGGCGACGGCAACGGCGACGGCAACGGCGACGGCAACGGCGACGGCGACGCCGACGGCAGAAATCTGCTTTTGAGTGTCCATATAATTGCTATCGCAATAAAAATATCCATTTTAACACGCGAAACTGCTTGACGTAACGAAAAAAAATCACAGCATATCCACGGGGTGAATGATGATGAGTGGGCGAAGCTCCGGAGGGAATCATCGGATCTCCCGCTTAAGGGGACGCTAGCACAAACGCGTTAGAAACGCGCAGTACTCTCTAGTAAGGGGGAGCGGCCACAGCGTCTTATGCAGCCATTTACACATGCCGGAACGTGCACCGCGTTTGCCGACGCCATCACATGACTGCTGGGAGAGTATACCCCCCGTATTCATAAACGCTCCTCGACTTGAACTTGACTTGCCACCGCCTTGGGCAGCGCGTTCGAAACGCGTTGAAGGTAAGGCGGAGAGGCCACAGCGTCTTACACCAGCTTCTTACAGGCCGTAACGCGCTAGCACAAACGCGTTAGAAACGCGCTAGAAACGCGGCCTTTCGTTAATGTTCGGTATTTATTGCCATCGTGGTGCGTGTGTCTCTGGGCGCTTCGTGCACCATGGCGTAGTGGGCTAACGCCGCGCGCTCGGAAGCGATGGGTCCCTGGTTCGATTCCGCGCTACGGACACAACTTCGGAATTTTTTCGAAGGTATATATATATATATATATATATATATATATATATAAAACCTCATTTTCAGCAACTATAGTACTCCCGAAGGGGTCTGAACTCGCTTAGCAGTGTATAGCAGTTGCAATGATTGGCATACACCTGCGAAGGTTTTTTTTTTGTTTGTTTGTTTGTGTTTGTTTTTTTTTCACATACCGGGGTTCGTTAACATTTGACGCCGACTGTATTGTCCGTGCTTCTTCACCGTCACTGGTCCGTGAAATCTAGGGGGCGCCATCTTTGTATAACATTTGCCTAGGACACGACAGTGCATAAAAAATATAGAAAAAGAAAACGCAGCAAACACATGACGTGGCAGTATTCATTAGTCAACTAACGCCCAGTTTTAGTCAAGCAGTACTAATTTAACAACACAATTCAAACCGGCGTTCACCCGTTTCGGCGCATATTTTTATGCTCCCCGAGAGCGCTGAACCGTTGACTGTAATTAACACAGCCTCGTGCACAAACTACTTGCCGAGCAAGCCGGACGTTCTTTATTTATTTATTTATTTATTTATTTATTTATTTATTTATTTATTTATTTATTTATTTATTTATTTATTTATTTATTTATTTACGCGTCTAGGCTGTACAGCGCGCCTTCTGTGTTTGAGTGTTAACATGTACTACAGCCATGTCGCGCGTCTAGCCAGTTACCCTCCCCCCTCCCTATCCCCTGCCCGGACCCCTTATCCAATCCGGTCCGCTATGCGCTTTACGCAATTTGTCACGGAAAATTGCGGAGCGTCAGCCGTTTGAGCTTTTCCGCCGCTCCGAGCGCGCGATCGCGCATAACGCTGCTTACGCACGCTAGCTGGCGCTGTCGGCGAATGCCGCGTTAGCTCGAGACGTGCCTTACGACGCGGCTGATACATCGAACGCCGTTTTACAGTTAATAACTTTGTGGTCGTTGTTGTGTTTTGAGCGATCATTTCCTGGCGTGGCATATCAGGCCCGCGCTAGGGCCTCGCTTTACGCTCCTTGCCAACGCGCGTGGCTCTGCTGCCTTTATGTCCTCGGCACAGAGTGCGTCTTGTTGTTGTTGTTGTTGTTGTTGTTGTTGTTGTTGTTGTTGTTGTTGTTGTTGTTGTTGTTGTTGTTGTTGTTGTTGTTGTTGTTGTTGTTGTTGTTGTTGTTGTTGTTGTTGTTGTTGTTGTTGTTGTTGTTGTTGTTGTTGTTGTTGTTGTTGTTGTTGTTGTTTTTTCTATGTCAGCATACATTACCTTCAACTTCCTTTTCTACCCTCTTCTTCCTAAAGAGTAGGTAGGCTTTATGCCCGTGGCAATTGCCAGCCTACTTCTTCCCTATTTCCCTCTCTGTGTTTGTGTGGATGCTTTCATACATAATAATAATAATAATAATAATAATAATAATAATAATAATAATAATAATAATAATAATAATAATAATAATAATGCCCGTATACAAGCAATCGTGAATCGGGAAATGGCGGACCGAGAGCTGTGCATGGCTTACAGATGGGGTCGCGTGTTTCTTTACAAATTTGTAAATCTCTTCATCCAGATTCATCGCGCGCGGTTCAATCTTTTTTTTTTTTCGTCAGTTTCCTTATTTTGTCGTATTGTTTCGCGCCTGCAAAATGGAGACGCACCTCCGAATTTCGGAGCCCTTGTCCTCTTGCTACGATGTACACGGGTGCGTTTTGAGAAAAAAATGTGGTTGATCCCTCTTATATAGGAATCGGTATAGAACACGAAAGTGAAACGTGTCTTCACAGAAGTAGTGTAATGTTTATTGCACATTGATATATAATGTCTATTGGTGTTTTGTGGCTAAAGCGCCCTTAGGCGTTGATGCACCCACGCTGACGCCTGGTGGCACGTCTCCTCCATCACGACTACCAACGTCGATGACCATGAGCAACCGTCGTGCATATGGAAGCTGCACTACGCTGCACACGCTAGCACAACGCGAAAGACGAAGCACGTAACTGACACACTAATACAACGCGCAAGACAAAGCACGTAACTGAATCGTCACCGAGTCAAATCAGCGCGTACAGCGCGTCGTAATTGCAGCCTCCGCGATCAACTTCAGAAACATTTTCAGAGCTAATTGCGGAGGCCACGCTCCGCTGTGCTGAGTACGGTGAACGCCACTACCAACGCCACCTAGGTGGCGTTGGTAGTGCTTCTTGATGCCAGCGTCCCTTCGAATGCTGGCATCGAGGCGTCGTAGTGCTGAGACGACCGAAGCGTTCACTGTCGGTGCGCGTTAGTGTCATAATGCAGTACTTCTCTTTTCTGCTCGTAGGCGGCGGCACCGGCCCGAGCAAGAGCGCGGGTACACGGAGGAGTGTTAGATATATAAGGCGCGTCTGTGTAGCTCTCTGCAAATGCGTTTGTGGCGCAATGGGTTAAACGCTCGGCGATATATCGTCGCGGACCGAGAGGTCGTGGGTTCGATTCCCAAATTTTGCATGTTTGTGGAACTTTTTCTTCTGGTTTCTTTGTATTATGTTCTATGACGTATTTCCGTGACGGAAATACGTCAGTGAAGTCTTGGTGGACCCCGGCATAAAACACTTTCGTGTTAAAATGTTACTCGGACGATCTAAATTTCAGGCCGCGCAAGAGCCTTCTATAGACTGAGTCTACAATCTATATAGAATCAACATTGTCGCTCGTTTTGATGCGAAAGCATCAAAGGCGGACTGAAACCACTTGGCAGGTATCCGTCTGACAAGAAAAAAAAAAGAAATGTGGGCCAATCCCTAAGGAAATAAGGTCTAACACACAGCATCTCAAAGCCCTACCTGCCACGAGGAAGGATATAAGGTGAGAAACTGGCGCGTGCTACACATATCTATATAAGAGCGACTATCGGTTAATGCTTCAGGAAGGGCGCGGGCAAGACGTGCTGGAAATGCTTAGAAAGATGTCGACAGCGTCGGAACGTTAAGGCATTTTTCTTCACGCTTCATACCGGACCTTGCCTGTTAAAATTGGTTAGAAGAAAGATATATTAAGGACCTTGTGGAAAGAGGCGTTTCTTGCGTAGCAAACCTGAAACTTCTGAACAAGTATTCATTGTTTAAAATAATGTGATTTTCTCTGGGGACATATTATGGAGAACTTCAGAAGATGGACCTACCCTTCAACCAATATGACATTCGCTTTTTACCATCTGAACTTGATTTTCAACAGATGTACGTTATTTTTTTACTCAGGCGGCATGCAGTCTGGCGTAGTTTGTTATCGTATAGACACTTTGGTATAGACACAAATTTGGAGGACGCTTAAGCTTCGCTTTTGAGAGAGGAACGCAAAAGCATTTAAAGTCCCTCACTGCTTCTCACGCTTCCCGGCAACCGCAGCTTTCTTTCTTTCTTTCTTTCTTTCTTTCTTTCTTTCTTTCTTTCTTTCTTTCTTTCTTTCTTTCTTTCTCTCTTTCTTTCTTTCTTTCTTTCTTTTTTTTTATCCACCTTCGCCTCCGCGCGCCGTGGCTGCGTAAAGCCCCTTGATGTTAGAAAGTAGCGACACGCTTTGATCTACGCCGCAACACTCTCGCCGGCGCGGTCAACCTCCTCTTTTTCTCCCCCTCTTTCGCGGAGGCAGCGCATCCGCCACGCTGAATGGCTGCGGCGCTCGAGACTACCCTGTCAGGTGACCCTGACGTCACGAAAAAGGCGTGAAACTTGCTTTCGCGCGCCTTTAGTTTCACTCGCCATGAGCAGTCCAAGTGGTGGTCGCCCTGCCGCTCCGAACGTGTGTTTCCCAAGTTTTTCCATCCTTTCGTAGGAATCTGAGATTCGTTCTCCGTGAAAATGCCTTGCTGCTGCGAGTTTCAATGCAGCAGCAGGCCAGAGAAAGGGCAAGCCTTATTTTATATCCCCCGAGAGGAACGGAATGTCGTGCGTCGGAAGCAGTGACTCCATAACATCGGGAGAAGGGATTTCACCCCTTCTAAGCACGCCGTTCTTTGCGAGGTGAATGTTGCAGCTTTCCTCATATTTGTGGATGAAGTTGCATGGAGATTTTAATGCTCTTCGCATAGCCGGACTCTTCGTTCAGTTTAATACAGAGCACCGATAACTGTGCATATACTTTTTTTTAAAGTGAGTCGGCTGAAATTTTCGTTGACTCTTCGAGCCGTGACAAAGCTTTTTGTGTTTTCGCGCGTGCGTCAGTTTTCAAATGTATGTAATTTGTGAGTTAATGCCTGTAACTCATATTTTGTAGTTGTGTGCGTGTGTGTGTGTGTGCGTGTTTGTGTATGTGCGTGCGTGTGTGCGTGTATGTGTGTGCGCGCGTGTGTGTGTGCGTGTGATCCTTGCGCCTGATACTTGTGAAGCCAAGGAACTATTTTACTCTTATTGCGTGCTTATTGTATCTTTGCAAAGTTTCTATACTGCGAGCATTTTTTTTCTTTATGTACTTTATGTTGCGAAGGCATGAACCACAATATATAGGTAGATAAGTGGTATTATGTATTATTCGCGCATGCAAGCAATCAGCCTTTTTTTTTTGAGATAGAGACTTAGGTTACTCCCAGAGGTGATGGAATGTAATTTCTCGTCGTTTCAAAGTGACGGAATACAGGCGCGTGTGTAAAGTTCTATGTTGGCTGTTTCGCAAACACAGCACGTATTTCGCACAGTGGCATTGGTACAAAGGCTTTTGGCCCACTCATTTTGGCGAATTCACTTTAAGTAAACTATCACATTTCTTCTTGGTTACCTTCTCCGAGCCTTTTAAGAGCGAAGATTGTGAACCGAATTCTCGTTTATACTCTACGCTGCTTATATTGTATGCACCCAATACACCTCCGCGTTACGGACAACCCAAGTGGCGACGTAGAGGTAAACAGCTCAGCCACTGCTTGGTACTCATTTTTTCGGAGCGCTTCCGCTTGTATTTATCGAAGCGTCCTAAAAAAATGGCACGACGTTCTATCGGAAACATACTTTCGTCATGACAGTTTCACAAGGGTTAAATTCCCATACAACCCTTCAAAAGGCCGAATAAACAAGCGCGCGCATTGATTCTAATGCGGCTGCAGCGAGCCACTGGAGGGTTCAGCGCCGCGCCGGCCCGGTGAGGGGGAGAAATCCGAGGAGAATTGAGGAGCAAAGCGCGCGTGGGGGGGGGAGAGTGTCGCTACTTTCTAACATCAAGGGGCTTTATGGCTGCGCGGAGGCGAGCGCCATCTAGATGGTGTTGTTGCAAGGAACAGAACAGGCCGCGCCACTTTATGAATGGTAGAAACGCTGGAAAAGGGGTTTGAGTTTCCGCGCAACACAAATATTTTTTCTTGTACATTCAAATTACTATCCGATGCTATCATGTCTGTAGGTTGTGGTTTAAGTTGTATACTTTACGATTTTTCTGACGCATATTACTTTGAGAAATGCAATTAGTTCAGTGTCGCCTCTGCGCCACCCGGTGGGCCTACGTGGTTCGCAATAATTTTTCGCCAAACGACGGTCGGCGCCGACACCGAATATTTTGCGACACGGGGCCCTTAAGGATATCGCGTTAAAACTTCCTTTCGTGCGTCGCTTCGCTGCCGTCTCCGCTCGACCACTCGTTCCGCTGGCCCATAAACCCGCTCAGCTATAACTCTCTATTAATGCTTTCGTATTCATAACTCATAAGTGCTTAGGTGTCCTCGGATTTTTTTTTTTTGTTTTACGTTCCTATTGTGTATGCGTGTATGTGTGTGTTTGTGCATGTTTGTGTGAGTGCGTGCGTTTGTGTGGGGTTGGGTTTGAGTGGGTGGGTGCGTGCGTGCGCGCTTTTAAACAACATGTAATGATACTGCAGCGTTAAGACGAAGGCAACATGAACAGGAACTGTACAACACTGGTGCGAAGGTGCCTGTCTGTGTGAAATGGTGCCACCGCCGTTTCCCTCTCTCAAGCGCCCATTCGCAGCTGCGCTGCTCCCTCTCCCTCCTTCCCAGCTCCGACTGGATTCTAGACCACCCACGTTCTTCTAAGCTTTCCCATCACCTATCTACTCCTACCACGTGACCGGCTTCACACACTTCACACACGGACATTTCTTCCCCACTTTGACACTACTAACGCTAACGCATTAAAACATAAACAACGTGCGCCTGCCAATATTACTAAGCCTTACGAACGTTTCTCGCAATGTTGCCGAGCATA